>NW_020955668.1:394191-533719 GCF_003031625.1 Empidonax traillii | reverse complement strand
CTGAAATTAGTGATAGAAACATGAAACAAACCCGTTTCTCCCCTAAATGACAACAGTAATATTTTCATGGGAGGGTTATCAGCTTCCTTTACTCCAGAGTGCCATACCTGTTGAAGTTAATGTCTGGATAACTCGAGTACTCAGACTTCATCTTTGCATTGCGACGTGGAAAAGTACAGAAGAAAGCATTGGCCAGAAAGCTGGCGATCTGTTCCTGTGACATGGTGATGGAGTGATTCATCTTCTGTTTCAGTAGAGGTATTGGCTACCAACAAAAGAAGTGAGGGGGAAGGAGGGGCAGTGAGGGAAGGAGAGAGAAAAATAATTAGCTTACCCTTTTTGAAAGAAAAAACAGGAGCACAAAATTACATTTGTTATATTAGAGCAAGAGTAATTTAGGCCGTTGGTAAAGCCTTTAATCAGCAGCACCATTAAAGTCAAGAACAGTTTATTCAAGACAATTCAGAAAAGACTTGCTGACAAACTGCAGATTTCCAATCAATAATAAAAAGAAAGATCAGGAAAACACAAGTTATCAAACAAAACCATGGGGAATGGAGAGGGGGAAAAATAGACAGGATGTCGCAAATGGGCAGTGTTAAAAACTGAAGTAAAAATCCATGTTCAATAGCTGTACAGTTAAGAGCCCTTAAGGAATGCTTTCTGCTACAATAACCCTGCTTTAAACTTCACAAAGAAACAAGGAAGTCATAACTCTATGACTCGTTTTGATTTTTTTTCCATCCTACTTGAAGAAAGAACACTGACAGTATTTGCAGAAAGTGCGTAATTATCCATTTTTTTATGAGCCAAATGAACAAAAAGCTCAGCTTCACTTATTTATACATCTTTTTTATCAGGTATTAACCTCCTGGTTAGGAATTCTGGCTCACAGCATCCATGGCATTTTATGTGGGTTTTTCAATTATGTGATAATATGGGGTGTGGGGGAGATACATCATTCTGACTGCTAAGGAGTAACAATTACAGTAAATCCACTTGACAGGAGAAGAAGAACAGTTTTTACCTCTTCTTCCAAAATTCTCAGCCATCATCATTAGCCAGGCTCCAGTAGAGCTGAGCAGCTACATTTTGATCCCTTCAGTTGTGAATATAGAAACTGCTGCTAATTTAGACTCTTGAATACACAGCCTTGTTTACTCCAGAAAACAAACAAGTTTTCCTCCATTCTTATAACTACTACATTCATGTTCACTGAATCTCATTCTGTCTCCTGGCTGTTTAATTAACACACTATACAATTATGTCTGAAGTCATACAGCTAGAGGGACAAAAAAGCCTATGCAGCTCACTCTAATAAGTTCTAAAACCCTATAAAAATAGAATATTTTGGATAGTGTTACACTGGAACAAATTTAACTTTACGTCTAACCAAAGAAATGAGTCTGACAAAGGTCTTCACAATTTACATTGGCTAGCAGTACATGATCTTTATTAAAGGCATTACTACATGAACTTGCAAGTCTTGTGCTTGACTTTGTGTTCAGAAACTTCACAGCATTCTCAAACAACTTCCTTCATCAAGTTACTAGTAAAAAAATCTAAGAAATAATCATAGTTTGAAATCGTGCATTTACTTTAGGACCCTTACAGCATAATAAAGTAGGGGGAGATTTTCCTGTCCAACAGAATCAATTTAGAAAATGAAAGCAAAGAAGTTTACAAATCAGAGTTGTTACCCTGCTAATGTGTTACCTACATCCTTACCTGACCAGTCCTATTCACTTTTATCAGCTTTACTACTTCCAGAACTAATTTCCACAGCATTCATAAAGAATTATTTAAGGTTCGTATGTGTGCAAGTATTACATGCTCTAAGCAGAATACAAGGTACTCCCAAGCAAATGAAGGCTTTATAAAAATACCACTTCTAGGATTTAAAAAATTCTAAAATAAAAAATTAAGATGTTTTACGATTATTCAACTGTTCCAGTTTCTAAGTGGGATTTTACAGTCTGAAATGTTGCATGGTCATTTAAAAAACACAAGAAGCAACTCCAACATACACAAAGGAAAGTATTGCTAAAACTATGACAGGAAAATTTACTTTTTTTTTTTTTTTAACATTCTATTACATAATTTCAGATGTGTATTGCCTGTTCTGCTCCCGGGGCCCCAGCTGCATTCAGCACAAAATTATAGCTTTTATTAAGAAGATAACACCATCCTGATGTTCTGGCCTTAGCCATCAGTTAAAGGTTGCAGAGAATGCTCTGCCACACAACACCTGCTGGCCATGTTACTTACCTGGGTGCAGATAGTAGGGAGACAGAGTGCCAGCTTGACCATATCAGGAAGAATGGATTGAAACAGGTGTTGAGCCTCTGCATCTTCAAGAACCTGTTAAAAACAAAGAAGAATAAAAAAGTATTTTATCTCAGAAATAATGACTGAACAGAAAGTTTCTGGAAAGAGGACCCATCCAGAAGAAACAAGAAAAAAATTAGGTCTTTCTGCTAATCTGTAATATTTTCATGGTGGGACTTCACTGAATTTACCTTGCAATAATCCACTGATGGAAATACAGAAACAGCTCTCAAAAGCTGCAGTTGAGAAAACATGTCACCAAACGCCCTTTAAAGGAACCTTGAATAAGTTATCATTTGACTCCTTCCAAAGCAATGAACCAAATTCTCAACTGAAAAACTCCAACCTAACCACAGAAGTACTGGAATGCTTAACCTGAATTTTGTATTGAGGTCATAGTCCAAGATGAGTATCTGTGACATTCCCCTGATAAGGGCAGCTGAAATGCACTCCTAGCTCAGACCACTGGGCCTCCGCAGCAGAAACCAGAAATCCTATGCAAGAGGATGCAACCCTGGGCATTTTCTGCTGTCCATCCCCACCATGTTCCCTCAAGAACTACAGCCACTGGATTACACAGCGGGTGCAGCCTGCCTGGTCCCACATGCTGAAGGTGCAGTCTTTTCCATCTCTTCCTGTAAGACAGCTGACACTGTCACTATTTTAAGCTGCCTCTCTCTCTCTCTACCTGTTCTAACATACTTCCTGAGAAGGGAAGACCAGAATTGACAACACTGAAAACAAACGGGCACACCAATGTTTCACAAGGCCTCTCAAAGCTTTTATACTCAATACAAGTCACGCCAAATCCTTCTTGTCCTTTTCTCAGTTCCCTCCGTGATACTGTGTAGCCCACCACTGACAGGTTTAGCTGCCAAAGTGTCTCAAGCCAGTATATTCAAAAAAAGTCCAGAGTTTCTCTTCTAAGATGCAGCTGCCAGTTCTGTGAGCTCAACATCACCCCCAGGGTTTAGATGGGCCCACCCACACCCCTATTCATGTATCATACACCTGTTTTTACCAGGTGCAAAAAGTTGTTAATGGTCTTCTAAGAACAGCTAGGGCAGGAGGCTGGAAGAAGAAAATCAACATGAAGTGGTGCACCTGCAACACATGAAGGAGCACAAAAGCCTCAAAACTCTCCCATTCCGCCGTATGAATGGGCTGAAGGGTGATCAAGAAGAGAAAAGCAAATTCTTCCCTGCAGTAGAAATTTTTCCCCTGATCTAGGGATGCAGGCAGCAGATGTGACTGGCTGTTAGATCTGCACGCTGCATTTCAGGCACAAAGCAGAGGGAGCACACACCTTGCACTGCAGCTGGGGAGCAGAACACAAAGGTCACAGTTCCTCCCTCCTTCCCCCACATCCAGGGAACGTGTATTTGAGACCACTACTCTCTACCAGTTTCTAGATTAAAATCATTCAAATTCTGAAATGATGCCTTTAAAACTACAGAATGTTATTTTTCAAGTAACACTTAGAAAAAAATTTGATTTACTACCAATTTCACACAAAAACAGCAGCAGACAGAACGGATGAAACTGAAGTTATTATTAACTTTGGTCTCTGCAACACTTAAGACTAAGGGTGAAATCACAAAAAGTGATCTTTTTAGCCATATGATCAGAGCGTTGTAATTCACACTTCAATGGAAAGTCTCACATAGACTTCAGAGTGTAAAAAAGATATTGGCAAATCTCTTGAGAAGAGGAAAATCCAGTGCCTCTGATTCAAAGCATATTGTTCCCCATAAAGGCTGAAAATATTTAAAGGCTACAACTTCTGTTCCTCTGAGATCATTAAAATAAACTACAGAAATATCTTTGCTCTATCCTCTCCCACTCCAAGTAATATAGAGGGATAAGAGTACTCAAGAAGTTAAAAACCAAAACACAAACAAATGCTCAAAGGACAAACAACTTTTGTGAGGGAAAAGGGGGAAAATAAAACAATCCCGAGATTGTTTCTATGTATTCCTCCACTGCTTGTGGAGACATGCAAACAAGGTTTTAATTTAAAGTTTTAAAATTAGGAACTTAAAAGGAACTACAAGCCCAGGAAACATGAAAATCATTTTATATAATAGAGGAGGAATCCAAGTAATATACAAATTATTACTGAAAGTCAATTCATTTTTAAGATTAGGAAATAACCAAGACGCATCTCTGTCTCTCTCCTGTTGCTGCTCCGTATGCACCCACATATTTACACACTATGACCTAACCTTTAACATCATCTGCTCTAGCAGGAAACCCTGCTCTGTTCTTAGGCACAATGTTTTTAAGTGCCGTAAAGTAACAAAATGAGCATTTAAAGTCTGCAATTTCAGATCTCAATGCACAGAATGAATACATAAGTTATATCTATTCAAAAGATGACATTTAACCTTAGATGTCTACCAGGCTGTCAAATTCTGATATTGTCTCCCCTTCGGGTAACACTTCCTCTCTTTTAAAGTTGACACATAAATAGTGGCTGCCATGCTTTGCTGACTGCCACAGACTGTACAGTATCACTTATCTGCTGACACATTATGGCACCAGACTTTGTCACAGCTGTCAAGACTTCAACCTTTTCTTTATGCTTCTTCAAAAACAACATAATAATAGTATGAGACAATTTCTTCCCAAAACAGGAGCAGGCCAGCGATTGCACAGCTCAGCTCTGATGCAGAATGCTTAACTACAAAGGTCACTTCTTCCACTCTGAAATTCTACTTTTTCTTCTTCTTACCTTCCTAATGCTGTAACAGAATATGCCCTCCTCCTAACAGTACGTCTATGCATGACTTTTACTAGACTTTCCCTAATGAAAAACAACAAAATTTAGAGCTATTAATGCCCAGAAGTGTTCTCATTGACTTCTCATTATTCTTACATGTAAATAAAGTGAATTTTTTTTAAAGTGTTGGGTGCCATGAGGACCCCACAACTTCAAAAATGTGATTGTTGTGAGTTCACAGACCTGGCCAAGAAACTCCTAACTCTGTCACTCAACACTGTTCTCTATCAAACCACCAAGCATCAATAGGCACATCCATGTAACTACAGCTAACCCCTTCTGCCCACACTCTTCCTGTACAGGTAACAATCCTATGAGGTTTCTATGGAAAAGAACACCTACAAATCCCTGCCTGCTTGGCCCTCAGCCTCTTTTGACCACTAACCCAGCACACCATCACAGGTGCAGCTTTGTAGACCAACCACTGTCACTGCACATTCCCAGCTACGCTGAGTGCAACACAGAGCCTGGTGTTATCTGTGACAGTTGTTCCGGACTTTGAAAGCAGCAGAAAAAGAACACTCAATCAGGGAAAGTAAAAGGATTCCAGGATGCATAATGCTGACACCACAGCTACATCTGGCAGACGTCCCACAATGCAAATGCCAACCTGGGAAAATCCAGCATCAGCACAGAGAACACCTGGGCACAGAATTGAAGGAAGATTTATTTAGAAGGAAACCCTCTTCAGGAAGAGTGACTTGTAGTGATGTAAAATCCAGCATATTTAGAGTGCCATTAGCTATTCTACTTATTTGATGCTGCTGAAGGAGGGATATGTCATTCCATCCCTCAAACACACACATAACCAGCACATTTCACCAGTTCCCATGTTCACCTGACAATTTCCTGAGATCCTTCAGCTCGCTAACGCTACAAGAAAATAATCTGGGGGTGGGGGGTAGTCTTCCTCTGCATTAGGAAGCCAAAGCAGCCTATCAAAAAGTCATGCATTATTAGATGTGTGCAGAGGGGGTGGTGAGACAGAACCAGCCACGCCCCTTGTCAGTGGGCTACAAAGGCAGATACCAGCTGCAATTCTTCACACTGAGAAAAGCAGTAATATTCTACTCAGAATGAAGCTGTTACAACAAGCATCTTACTTGGAAATAAACCTGTTAGTACAGGAATACCTGTTTCAATTCAGTAACATACTTTTATCGGTGTACAACCTTTTCAAGGCTACAACTCCACAAACATTACAAGAAAGAACCGAGTTTCCACTTTTAAAAAAACCCTTAACATTTGTTTTCTAACTTGAGGAATTCTAAAATATGAAATGGTTGACAACAATTTTTGATAAAGGAAAATCCATGAAGTACCACAGCAATTTTGGTTTTGAACAACTGATTGGTTTCTCCTTTCCTTATTACCAAACATGTCCTTTGCAGCTTCCTTCAGGATTTGAAATAAAAACATATATACACTCTTGACTTTATACAGCCCTCCAATCATGCAAAATATGTAGGAATTGAATAAAAGCAGGGGTTATACCCCGAGGGAGAAGTGTATGGAATCAGAGTTGCAAAGAGTTGCATGACTTGTCTTTTGCCAAAGAAACCACTTGGCAATTTCATCACTATTTGCTCTGGAGTTACTGATTAAATGAACATGACTTAGGGCTCCACTTCCTAAGATGCAAATGGCTCAGTGAGCCGTGGCAGAGGGACGAGTTTTTTGCCAAACTTGCACTGCAATTTAGCAAAAGGAACATTTATACTGCAGCAAAGAGGCCTGACTAAATGCAGCCATAAGTAATGGTCTCTTGTCACTATAAACCAGTCCTCCAAAACGTAACGGATGAGGATCCTGACAGTCCTAATAAGAAGGATCTGCAGTAGCATGGGGTGATAGTGATGGCAGAGAGTTTAAATCTAAATCTGACAGCTCATCAAAGCAAACAAACTGCACATAGAGAACACAAATTTGGACAGCTCCATCTATCAGATGGGAAGGTAGAGCCATCATGCCAACAGGCAACCAGCATGCTAAGACAGCAACAGCTTAATGCTTTCAATTTGTTTGGTTTTATATCCCCACATTAACTTCTGTGGCAGGACAAGGACCAATTGAATCAGGTTCTTAAGGATGAAGAGGAAAACCAGAGTGCTTCCTTTGGACTATGTGTCTCTTCTTTCCTAATTCTAATGGATCTTGTGCTTCTTTTTCCTTCCCAGCTGCCATAATGCCTCACGCTGTAAGTGCTCTGTACCATCAGTCACTGGACTGAATTCTCTTTCCAGTAACAAGTTCCCTAATGATTTTATTGTAAGATATCATATGGTTAGAGGTGGTAATGCTGAACTAAGTAACTAGACAAACCAAATAACTTGTCTCAAATAAAATATTTCTGTATATTTTTACAGGGCATTTCAAGCCACCTGGTATATATTTCCAAGTTGAAAAACTTGATTTCAAAGAGGTGTAGCAAATAAGGGCATAAAGGGCTGTAAAGCACTGGCACAGGCTGCCCAGGGATGTCGATGAGACACCATCCTTAGAGGTATTTAAAGAACATGTGAATGTGGTGTGCACAGGGACACGGTTTAGTGGTGACCTTGGCAATGCTGCATTACTGGTTTGATTCTATGAACTGAAAGGTCCTTTCCAACCTAAATGATTCCATGACTCTGAGATACTGAAACACCTGAGTGTGCTCAATCAACCACAACATGTGGCTGTGCCTTTACTGCACTGAGCAATGATGTTTTTTTCATCTTCCCTTCCTTCCAGAGCAGTCTCTACTTCCTTACTTGTCCTCCTGTCTCATACAGAAGCCACATGCTTTTTGTATACTCTTAACATTTGAACATGGTGGAGTCTAAATCCATGGCTACAACATCCCAGTGCCAATAAAACAACCAAGCCACTGTCTATGACATTGAAGTGTTTTACCTGAAAGTAAACCAACCTCAGACTGGCAACCTGTATGCCCTTACTTCCCCTAATCCTTGTCATGAGTGCTTTTAAACATTCCAGAATCCTAAAAGCAGACTTTCTCAATTCATTATTTGGAACGACTGGGAAGAAAGCAAACAAAACAGCCTAAACAAGTTTTTAGACTTTAAAAACTAATATATTTAAGTTAATATAGCCCCAAACAAGCTTCACAAAGTTGTAGTCTCTCCAAAGCCTTTTCTCCTGAACAGGGAGGAGATGAATTCTACTTAAACACGTTGTGCCACAACTATCAGTGCACCTCATACCTAGATACAGACACTAGGCCGCAGCCCACTAACTGGCACCCCTATGTAAAAAGGACTCTTTATCATAATGTCAAATATTATACATATAAACAGATTGAAACCTAAAAGAAAAAAGGGGTGGGAAGTGTGTGTGTGTGTGCACATTTTAGTTTGCATTTTATTAAGTTAATTAACTTCCAAAACTGCAGGAAAGAATACTCTCATCTGCCTCCTTCAGCTCTCTGACAAAACTAATTCAGTAGGAAACACACTTAGCTGTCAAATCCATCCCATTTCTTGAGCACTTGCCTGATTAGAAACCAAAGGGAGGACAAAGTAATCTTTGGAAGAAAGAGGGAAAAAGCTGCAACACTGGATTATGCAGAGGAGAATCTTATTTGAGAGGAAGAATGCTTTTGACATTTATCAAACCCACAAACTGACACTTCAAAAGCAAAAAAGAAGACAGCTTACAAGGCAGAGGTTAATTCATTTTTGTTTAATTCCACCCCACCCCCCCTCCAAGCCTCATTCATGTCTTCCGCCAATCCAACCCTGGAATGATCTCTCAGGTGTATCATCCTTAGCAATTGCTGCTTCGTTTTCAAAGCTTTTAAACATTCTAAATAAAATCTGAGAGAAGAGTGTGTATTTATTTTTCAATCACCTCTTAATGGTCTTAGAAGTCCAGTTTATACTTCCAAGGTACCAGAAATCTACCCTCAATTGTTTCCATTACCAATGAGTGAAATATCAGTCCTAATTCTCCACAGGCCACCAACAGAGTCTACATTTGTGCTCTTGCAAAGAATTCTATCATGGATAGAGGCATCACAACCATTTCCAAAGCACCGGTAGAGTCCTGGGATGAAAAGTCAAATACTTTCTGTGTACTTTCAAGTTACTCTTGGGAAGTAGAAGAGTGGAGAGGACAATGATCTTGTTTCTACAGCAGGGCTGTAACATGAGGAGATAAAAAAAAAAGTACCTTTCACCTGATTGACACAAGGGTAAGAGTGAAAACAATCTGTTTCCAGGTTTATTCCAAACTGTTACCTCTCTAAATACAGTACTTGATGAAAACCACAGCTGAAAACATTTGAAAGCTATCAGAGGTTAAATACAACTTTTTTCAACCACTTTTGCAACTGATAACCTTGGCACTAAAAGCTTCATGAGCTATTACTCTCATGAAAACTGTATTTTCTTTAACATGCCAAAGAAAAAAAATAGAGTCAAGCAGAGGCAGAAGGGAAAAAAGAAGGATCAAGTAAAAATAACTCGATAGTATTACAGATTTCATCAAATCTATAGACTACCTTTGCTTGACTGTTAGTATTATACAGAGTCAAAATAACCAATAATTGGAGAAAAATATTCTGTAATTAACATTACATTGGCCAAATAAGGCCCTGTGACTATATCCAGGGTACAAACCATGTATAGGGTACAACTGTCTTGGTAAACCTGCTCTTTAAAGAACGCGTGGCAGCTGGTAACAGACTCCTCAAGGAAGCAATTTAAGCAAATTCAGTCTTCCATATGAAAAGGCAGAAATAAAAAAAAATGGGAGTGCAGTTAAAATACATTTCATTTATGCCTTCATAATCATCCTAACAATGGCAATGCCTCTTTATCACTTCCCTACTTCCTCGTACACCTTTTCAGTAAGCATTCCTCTTGAAAGCTTTGACCATCAGGGTTTGTTTTGTTCTTTTGGGGGAGGTTTTAGTTGAGTTTTTCTATTGGTTGGTTGTTTTTTTTTCCCCTCACTGCTAAATATATTATAAATAACATAAAATAAAATAAAAAATTCAAAAGCACAAAGCAGCTAGGGAAAGCCCCCAGAACCAACAGGAGCTTCATTTAGTAGATAGGTGAGCATACACAAAGGATGATTTACACATAATCCAATGGAAGGAAATCAATCTGTTCACCAGCTCTCTGACCCCAAAACAAAGCAAATATCAGAAAACAGCTTTTTAAACCAGGACATTTGTATTTTCTATGGGATTTTTTCTTTTTCAAACAGGAATGTTCTCAATATAGTGAAAAACTATGAAAGAGACCCTCAGAATGTCTTGATAAAGATCTTTATTAAAGCATTAAGTATCCACAAACACTTCAGACACAGTGTAAATATAACTCTACACCAGTGTGTGCAGACATCCCTTCCCTGGTACTTCCAACTCAATAGTCACTGCGACAGTGCTTACAAAACACCACTTAAAAGATACTCAACTGTTCTGCCAAGGAAGTACAGAAAACTAAGAATAAACCTGTAATTCAGTGTTCTATCTCCTCTATAATGCTTAGCTTCTGTTTTAAATGTCTACAAAATGCATATTCCCCCCCACCTCAGAAAAGCTCACCTTTTGTTCAGTATGGGAATAAATTCCTTTCTGCTCCTGTGAAAAGAAAACCCTTCACAGCACACTCAAAAGACCTTTTCAGTTTAGATTTTACAAAGATAATCTGATGTAATGAAAATTGCTTGAAAACATCTGGAGCAAAATAAAATCCAGCAAGGAGCAATGGATAGGCTATTTTCAGCCTTGGGACATTCTGTTTCTTGCTTAAAAGCCTACATTTGTAGTGCTGACATCTCTATACAATGCTCACTTCTGTTAGTGCTGTCCAGACAATTATAAAAATGACTTCTCAAAAACCCAGTCACCAGAACAATTTGGTACTTCAAAATTCCTTCTATTCCAGGATCACTGATTGCAATAATCATTTTTTTCACACAGGTCATTCAAACAACATGCCGGAAAGACTGACGTGGTTCTGAAGACCAAGAAGACAGGAATGAGGAGAAGCCTTATCAGAACATAAATATTTACCAAGATACGCACAAACTTAACTGTAGAGGGTGTTTTGTGTTTGGTCTTTTTCAAATGAATGAAAATCCGGAGCTCAACCATAATCCAACTAGACTATAATGCATTTGCATCATCTTCAGATGTTGCATTTATAGTCTTTTTTACAGATGAAAGTTTGAAATAATGGTAAAAAAAAAATGGAAGCCTAATTTCCAAAACTGTCCAGATGATTTCCAAAATTTCTCAAGTGAAGTTTGAGGTCATTAAGGATCGGACCACACACACACATAAAGGCTGTGTGGTTTTGCCACATTCTGCGCATTTAATTGACAAAACAGTTAATTTTACTCAGTGATCTCAAAATGCAACCAACTCTTCTCGGAGAGGAAGCAGACACACTGCCAGTATTTGCACACCTGATTGTTTTCCTCAGTTCTCACACATTTAGTATTCTCTACCTGAAATCAATTACTTGCATCTGACATTTTCTGAAAAGTAACAAGTTCAGGCCAAATGTTGCAGCATACATTTAAATGTATGCTACAGTTTGGTCAAAAAATGCACTAAGCACATTCTGTAGATATTATCCCAGATTTTACAGGTTTATACCACAACTCAGCAACACACACGTGCTAGGGGTTTCAGTGAAATATATTAGTTATCTTCTATTTATTTTAATTATTCTGAAGTACAAAGCATTAACTAACAGAAACAAGACTCATTGTAACACACTACACCACTCCTCACTTCAGGAATATTCACCTACATTCTGGAATCTGTGTGGAATACCTGCAGTAGAAAAAGTGGTATCTTAGAAAGTATGTGTGCACACATTCCTATAAATGTTGCTAGGCCAAAATTTAAATAGTAAGGATTTGTGCAAATGAAACATAATTTCTAGTATGATAATTAACTTCAATTTTTCAAGAAACCAGACTTTTGGAATAGCAAAACATATGTCATATGGATGTGTGATATTTATGGAAAATAGGAAAAGCTGTATTTATAAGTGAATTTCTTTGAATATTTATCATGTAGGTTGTATATTAATAAGTTTTTGAAAATAAAATTGAAAGAGGCATTGAGTGATTTTCTAGAAATTTACAAATAGACACTTGCATGTAGAAGTAGACAGTAACAAAGCCTCACATCACAGCTGTTCCGGACTTCCAAAAGGATCTGGTATACAGAAGTATTACCATGCAAGTTTTAGTGGAAAGAGGAGAGAAATGGAACTTCTTTTCTAACCCTCTTTCTAAACTAATTACAGCCGTAATTGTAAGAGAAACATTTTGAAAAGTCTGTATTCTATATCACGTAAAAGTATAACTAAAGAGTGAATTAAAAATGCAATATAGCCTGACTAGTGACTTTGTTTTCTTGCTACATAGCTTTTTATCAGATTTTGGGATAAACGGAGATTTCTGCCATAAAAAAACCCAACTGCTAACAGTCAATTCTGAGGCTAAAACCAGTGAACTCATGCTTGACTGGAAAAAGAGAAAAGGAACCACAGATGCAGTGCTCTGGTATGCTCTTCCTTCTTGCTGAAGGTCCTCCTCTGTAATTAAGTGCAGACAGGGAAGAGACTGGTCTTTTAAAGGGCATTATCATGTTTCTTTCAATCTGATAGAAAAATTCAAATGTAGAAGTTAGACAGCTTCTTTCATAATAAAAAAAGATTTCCTGAATGCCTAATTTATATGGGAATCAAGAGCAAATATGCAGTTCCTGGTCACTAAATAGGTTGATTGGCTTCAAAAAGATTTCCCAGAAGACAGAAAGACCACAAGCCACCCACACACAGTCACTGTAGACACATACACGCTTTTTCCTACATTAAAAGCCAAATCTAACACCTGGAAACTGAGTATTATATAGTGGAGAGTATCTTTGTAAAGATACTGATAAGATATCCCCTTTAAGTATTGCTACTTGAGTCAAGTAGGCACCAAGGGTTTAAAGTTCTACAGAGAGCTTGGAAAAGCAAATTTTAAAAGACATAAGTGCCTTCAAGAGAGGTTAATTTAAAATGTCAACTACCTTTATTATGTTTTTCTCCTAAAAGAGGGTAGTGTATAGATCCCATGCCTTTCTGTCAGCAACACCTCATACTGATGCTACACCACAATAGACCCTGCATGACGAAGCCACTTCTGTCTCTCAACTTCAATCCAGAAAAGTCATAATAATATAAAAATGGACAAAAGTTCATCAAAGCCCATCAAGAAAAGATGCCTCAAAAAGTCTAACAGCAAGAAAACCAAGTTATCAGCAGCACTTCCTCACAACAGTCTTCACTTACAGTAATCAGTTCGAGAAATTTCCAGAGTCCACAGTATCTGTGTTGGTGTCAATGGGATTTTTCTTACAGCAACTTCTCCAAATCCCTTCAAAACCTGATGTAAGGCCACAGCATTCTCTACATCCCATGACAAGGGGTTCCACAGCCTTCTATTCAGTTCCCCAGTAAGTAATTACTTTAGTCTGGTGTTGAAACCTTTACCTGGTAGGAATACTCATTTGGTGTCCCTTAACTGCTTCACTAGAAAAATGGAGAGTTATATCCTCTTCACCCTCTCTTACAATTATTTTGGGCACCACTGTTATACCTGTTACTCACATCTCTCTTAACTGAGACAAAAAGGTGAAATTCTTCTAACTTATTTAGACATTCCTCATATGGAAACTATTAAATACCTTTACACCATTCCTGACTCCTCTCCACTGGATCATCTCCATTTCACAGTTACAAATTTTCCACTGAGATGATCAAGATCAGAGAGTCCAGAAGAACAACAGATACAATGTACTGTATCCTCCAGGATATTGTGATCCATTGTGACCCGTTTTTCTGATGACTCACAGAAGCTGAGAAATAATCACTGTTTACGCCACACAAATTTACTGAACTCAATCTTTGGTCTACACATAAGAGATCAACCAAACTTACATCAAAACTACTGGCAATTTCCAATACACAAATAATCACCAAAGACTACAGGTTTTCTTTTAATCATATGCCTAAGTACCGGATTTAATCCCTTTCAGCAATGAACAGCACACAGACATCACTTCACAAGTAACTTTTTCAACAAGTATTTGGGGAATCCTAAATGCTAACTCCAATTTTAAGGATAACAAAGGTTCTGTATCATGAAGGTTCCTGAAGCTTCACAATATAAATCCTACTGACTTAATGACAGAACCCTATCCTTTAGATAAATTTGCTGCTGTTGCAGATTTGTCTAAGGTATAAGCCTTTAATGATTGAACTTGACTTTTTATTTCATGCACTTGGGAAAAAGCAAAATAATTTGGTCTTGCCTGAAGTGGAAGGACAAATCTGCAAAAAGAGAAAAATAAAAACTACTACAGTGCGTAGCACTGTTGAGCAAAAGTGTGTAATTAACACCAAATTCATCATCATTCACGTAAAAAAAGCTCATCTACAGCACACTGTGGGTCCCAATACAGCTCCATCCATAGTGGCTTCCTCACTTTTCTGCTTCTTGCTTACTCTTTCCTAAACTTACCCTTTTCCAGGTAAGTCCTGCAGAAACAGAGGAAGGGATGACTTCCAAGTGACAAGAACTTGCATGCATGAAGAAAAATGTTAGCACTAATAACTTTCATCCACTAAGGAATAACTTGAATAAATCCTAAGCCTGTCTGCCAATACTAACAGACAGATGGCAAAACAAATTATTACAGTGTGGAAATGCTTTAGAGGACAACGAAAGTATCAGATGTCTGAAGCAAATAAGCCACCAGATCTTTACATACATTGTTCTACTAACAAGTTCTATGCTCTAGGTATAAATTCTATGAATTGCTCAAAAGAAACAAACAAACAAAAAATCCAAATTTCCAAATTTACTTCACTATTCAAACAGGAATTTTACTTCCACACATTAACTGACATTCAAAAGAATCTTTGGAAAGTGTGAGAGCTCCCTCTTCTGCCAACACTTCGAACAACTGCAGAACTGGTCAGGCTATCTTGTTTTGGAAAAAAATTCTGGCTCACATACATTTTAAATATTTATTTTCTAATAATTAAGAAAGCTGAAAGTGTTCTAATCCTGAAGGAAAGAAATTTATTAAGACAAAGAAACTGGTAATTATTGTTATTACAAGACAATTGATTTGAATCTTACAGAGTAGGGTTTAAAAATAATGCATATTTTGACTGTGTAACTTGGAAGGAAACTACCTAAAATAGAACCATAATGTAAGACTGATACAAAAACCTTCAACAGATTATTAGATGAGGTGAACAGTGTCCATAATCAGAAGATAAAAGAAAAAATAGCTCTTTACAATTTATCAAACACAGACCTATTGAAGCAATATCTGAATACAGTGGCCTCCAATCTGTGAAAGACACGCCATTAGGCTTGTGGACACAGCTCCCTTCTAAATCAGACCACTGAATTTTTGGCTATGCATGCACTGAAAGTCAATAGCACCCAAGAATATAAGTAGATGTTTACACAACTAGACTCTGTTTTAATCTTTTTCTTTTAATATATATTTGTGTCTCTTTTTCCTTCTGTTGAGCTGTTTCCACTCCCTTTGGGCTGATTACTGAAGGCAGCTTCCCTTTCAACCAACCCCCTCAACCCTCACTGGGCAAACATCACCCGAAACAGTTCCCCTGTACTCTCAAAACCGTAGGATAAACACGAAAATACACAGGCCCTTTGGTATGCATCACTAACTGCCAAATACAGCACATTCAAAAGCACTACAATGCACCACAGTTTGTATATTTAGGTCACTTCCACAGAAGATGTCAACATTCACTCAAGAGCTTAAGCAGACTGCAAACAGTCTTTGAAAGCAGATGTCTCGTTAACTTAAAAATCTCAAAGAGTTCACACATCCCTTTATAACACAAAAGATTCAAGCAGTTCTCTACAAAATGTACCACATCCACGTGGTCTGTTCACTAAACTCAAAATATTCAACAAAGCAAACCAGAGTAAGATTTTGCTCCTGTGGGCTACAAGAGGCCACTGTGTCACAAGCACTTCACTCTTTCTTATTCAATATCTTGCTGCACACTCTTTCACTTGGTCTAAAATCTGTGTATGAAACAGCCCTCGCCCCTTCATCTGGTAACCCCACAAATAAATCACCATTCCCAGGATACAGAAATTTCCTTTTCACCCCAGTGAAAGACTGATGCCCAAAACACAGTCTATTTCCCTACTGTCCCTCTCTTCTCTGGAGATAGCTGATATGACTTATGCTCTCAGGCTGATGATCTCTGGATCTAACCCCCTATAATTTCCAAAGTCCCAAATGTACGATATGAACACGTCAGGACAAGCTCAGTTGCGCTTGTAGCAACACGATGCAAACCTGGTACATTCCTGAGTCAGGTTTTTAACTAAACAGCACTTGCAGTTTAAAACATTCTAATTTAAATATGTGTACTTTAATAACACAAGAGTGAACAGCTGAACAGGTCAAGTGAATTTCAGTTGGTAGAAGAGTCAACAGCAGCAGAGAGGCCAAATGTGCACACCTCCACCACCAAGCCATGACGGCCCAAAAGAAAAAAAAACACAAGAGAGGCTCTCGAGCTGAGAGGAAGGAGCAGGATGGGTGAGCACAGTAGCTCTCATGGCTTGCAAATATGGTACCACCAGCATTTCTGTAACTACCTTTTGTCAATAACAACAATACTGTGCTGCATGCTAAAGAAAACTCTTTCTGTGAAAGAGTCCCCACACGCAAGGGAAAACCGAGAGAACACCTCCTCTGACCACGTGACCTAAGCAGACATCTATTTACACACACAACTAACAAAATTACTTCGAATCAAATTTAGTTTCCACTGAACCTTAACAGAGCTTAGCAAGCCCCTCCCAAGAAAACAAGCACATGTGCTTTAGAAGTATTTCTGAGTTGGTGGAATAAGAATACAACAATTTGTACTGCATCTCATTTAATCTCCCACAATGCTTTAATTAGCAGTTTCTGATTATCAGTCAGGATTGTTTTCATAAAACAGAGAAAGGGCATTTCTCTCATTCAGTAAGCTTAGGTGTTACTGAGGCACCCAAATTAATGTTTAAGATTTAAAATTAAGCCATCTTATAAAGCATAATTATTGTTACAGCCGGAGTTACCAGCCAAGTAGCTCTTCACACAGATGATGACTGCAAACCCTTTACTCTTGAAAACAGAAATAAAGCCAAAAACATTGAGATATATAGGCAAAGTAGTCACTTTTATTTTACTTTTCTTCCTATTTTACATCAACTTGTTTTACCTTCTCACAGAAGTCAGTAAGAGCTGTGAAGTCCCATTTCTTGGAATAAGCAACGTTGTACCTCAGTATGGCCTCCTACGGAAAGAGTACAACAACATAGAGCTTAGAGATAATTACTAAGGGAAGAAAAACGAGGTCAGGAAATTTCCTTGTTGAAGGAACAGCACCATCTGGTGGCTAAAACCTGCCACAGAGCCCACCAAAATCTGTAACACCGTATGAACGCGGTGCAATCCCACGATACTGAACCCTCTATATTAGGTTTAGTATTGAATGAGCTTCAGTTTACAGGTTTTTCCTCCTTTCACAAAACAAGACAAAGCAACACACAACATCAGTGGTTTGCACCCCCTGCTTGCTCTTGTTAAAAATACCAATAAAAGGCGGCTCTTGGCAATATAGTAGAAGTTGTACCAGTTCAGGGACTTAAAGAAACAAAATTAAATAGGCCCTCTACACCATCACCTTGAAAAAAGTGCACAAGAAAAACATACCAAATAAAATAGTATTGTCAAGGGAAGTCTCACCAGTTGCTGAGGAAGCACTATTTATTCATTTAAAGGTTATCTGTAGCTTTAACATTCTCCTCCTTTCCCCGACTTTCAGGTATAACCTAAATTACATTATTCTTCACAAAAAAACACAATAGCAATTCTGAGCTGCTCCAAATCACAATTCATGTCACATAACTGTAAGTTATCAACGGAGGACTAGTCTCCAAAAATCTACAGATTTTTGTCAGCAGCTTGAATTGATGCGATTCTAGTGGAGTGAACTGAAGCAAAAGTCACTATTTCAAACTCTCCCACCTGTGCATCCCCTACCATCTGGCTACAGAAAGCCCTCATGCTACATTTACCACAAACTAGTAGATACTGCTGGACAAACACAGTTTTATGTAAACTTAAAAAAGACAATTTTAATAATACCTAATAAATTCAATGGTAACAGTTAGGACTCATTGAGAACTTCAATTCATTAGGTAATCCCTTGAACAGCACAGATTTTTTTAATAATTTATTAAGTGATGAAACAAATAGGATGGAGCCAGAATCATTATTAGTACACAGAGAACCTCAATGTACTTGTATGTACATAGATTTGATTTCAAACTGGCAATCTTACCTTCAAATCATGCGAGCAGGTAAATTTGTTAAGTAAGGCAGTTTGGATTAGTTCCCATCGACTTCCAGCAGTTCTATCTCCATTCTTTAAAGCAAAAGCCCAGAACAAAGTCAGATTAAGTTATCCAAAACAAAAAGACACATTTACTAATAATTGTCTTCCTTCATGCCTTTTTTTTAAATAAACTTTGCTTTATTTGTGAAGCTCTTAAAAAATACATATCTTTTGAGTATCTGCAAAGTAACTTCTGCAACTGCTAGTCCACTGCATTTCACTTCTGTGAGAGTTCATTTTTAATTGAAGCATTCACAAAATTCACAGAGCTCTTTTTCCACAAATGCAGCACTCTTCCTCATGCCATCTCAAGAAGGACAAAAATGTTCCGTACATTCCTCGCAAAGAAAGGGAATGTTGAGGATAAACCACGACCTCATTTTATAAAACCTGCTACTCAAAACCATGAACTGAACTTTATAAAAATGTAACCTCAAGAACATTAAGGGCTTGGAAGACAGAAGCATTTTGCTGTGGCTGACTCTCGTGCCAACCCAAATTTAAGACATCCTGTGATACTTTTTCTCACCAGAAAGCTGTATTGCCCCATGCAAGCAATAATGACATTTCCTACAAGACATTTCCTACAAGACACACAAGACACACTTGCTGATTTTATTCACCACAGTCTGAAGTATTTGAGTGGGTATGTTTAAGTAAGTCTTAAAAAGTGACATGAAATACCACATCAACAAACTATTCAGGGTCAACTCTAATCTCTGCCATTGTTTTAGTGGAACACCTGTCAGACACACTTCACTATCAAACTGTGGTTACAAATTCACTCACATCTGTTGGCATTGCAAATTGCTTCACAAATACACACAAAATATATACCATATAAACACATTAATAAATAAATACAAGATTTATAAGGAGCTGACGCTTCCACTCCATTAAGTATAGAAATATACACATCGTCAACTCACTTGCTAGATAAAATAATTACTAGGAAAAGAAGTCTTCTGCTCTGTCTGGAGCATCATGACCCAGAACCCAGCTTTTCACACTTGATTTTCTCATTCCATACACAGCTTGATAACTCAGCAAATGCAGTAGACTGAAAACTCATTTGTGTGTAAACAAACTTATTTGATTATACAACTGTAAATACTTATCTTACCTCGTCCTCTACAGGGTATAAATTTTGTTCTGAGCAGGGCATTTTAACATGCTTGTTGTCCCACAAATCTTTGTAGTGAGTTGGAAAAGGTTTAGGTACCTCTCCTTCCCTCAGAAGATCTACCTGAAACACAGAAGGAGAGAGGGGAGAAGCTCAGACTCTACTTTCAAGTTTCTAAATGGAAGAAATTAAAAGCAAGCAAAAAGGTAGTTTAAAACAGCTCTCATCTACAGCCACCCTTTTTGGAAAGGGGGAAGCTACAAGCTGACCACACAATGGATATTCACTTAGAAAAAAATCCACCTCTTAATCTTACATTATATTTGCTGAATAGAATGTTACCTTATCATTTGACCTCTTGAAACACACTCAAGTAAAGGTAATATATTCAATTATTATACATCCCATTACCAGCTAAAGATTTCTTCATTTATGAATTTAGGTATCTACACAGTTTTATCCAAATATTTTCAAAATATAGTTTCAGATAGACACGTACTGAAATTTTTTAACCTAACAATATTTAGAGCAATATTTCAAATTTTCTCCACAGAACATCAGAAACATAAAAATAAATAACACAATGTTCTTAAAGACTTAATTGGATATATAGCCCTCAGGCAGAACTGATTGTCTCAGAATGTGTGTTTAAACTCAAGGTGCTTTTGTTTTGGCTGGGATTTATCCACAACCCTACATGTTTCTGGTCACATTTTATTTCAGCAATAATTGGGCTGAACACTACTCCAAAGGATTGAAGGTAAACAGATTCAAACTAAAATGAAGTGGTAAAATTGCTAGAAATTCTTCTTCATTCTTTGTCTTTTTCATATCTTGAACCTTTTGTAAATCTTGAATCCAAATCAGAATCACATCAAAATGAAAATACAGAATGAAAATGCTGGAAGTACAAATTTTACTTGCAGACCTATTTAAATTCCCACAGTTCATAACTCAGACAAGGAAACACGCACACCCCCACGCAAACTAAAAATACTTCTTCCTAACAAGACACAGGCAGTAAAACCATAATTGTGTTTCTTGTGGATCTTAATATCCTAATCCTGTGCATCAAAAAAGTCAATTTTCAGGAAAATCAGTTGTCCGAGCCCTCTCACAAGGAATGGCAAAGACACAGTATTAGCAGGATGTGGAAATCTAACACTAACATCTGGCCTTTGCCATCACTGAATAGGTCAGTAAGAAATGTGGTTTGAGCTATCATACCCTGACAGTCACTGTGTGATTGGCAGAGGGGCGCAGGTGAGGCAGGCGGGCCCCACACGTCGGCATCCTCCTCATCTCCTCCATCGGTGTTCCAAACCACTTCCTGTTACTCGGAAGAGGAGGTGGCACATATCTAGGAATCCTCCTTCCTGGCCTCTGCGGTTTGAACTCACACTTTTCTTTCCTGATGTTAAAATAAAATACATTGAAACATTTTATTTCCACTGAAAAACCTGGCAGGCAAATACACAAACTTCTACCCCAGGGTTACAATCATAACAGAGTCGGTTTATTTGCCAGCCTTTGCTGTGGCCCCACATTGGGGGGAAATTTGGGGAAAAATACCAACCTCTATTTGGGGAAAAATACCAACTCTATTTGGGGAAAAATACCAACCTCCTCCTCCTCCCCAGCTCACACAAGTACATGATGTCTACCAAAACACTCTTCTCTACAGGCTGCAAACACCTTCACAGAACTGCAGTGGGTTAGCAAGGCAGGGTATTCCTCTGCAGAGCCATCCTTCCCAACAGGACCTTTTTTATCCATGGACAGGAGACAGACTCAGCGGTCTGCATCTGTCAGGATACCTTCTACAGCCTTTTCCCAACTGTTTGAAAACAAATGTGTGCATGCACAAATGCACATATCCCTTCCTCAAACTGAAAATTTAAAAAAAAAAAAAAAAAAAAAGAAAGAGCAAACAAATTCCTTTAGCACCCTTTCTCACTGGGGTTGTGTTTCTCACATCAGGCATACAATACTTGCAATGGAAGTAGACATTTAAAAGTAATCAAAAAAACACTTGCAACGTTCAAATACATGCAAGAGCAGATGAATTAATCCTCTTTAATGGTCAAAGGCATTTGCATGGATCTGAGATATTTTGGGGAAGAAAAATCTGAACCTTCTGTATGTTTGACATAACACACAGGGTCCCAGCCCCTGTGCATAACCCTGACATGGCATTACTGATGCCTGAAACCTGATTGATACACTACTGCTTCTTCCCCTGCAAGTTAAGACCTGGGCCAGTCTTATCTGCTGTAGACCTGGTCTAACAAAAAGCAGTAGCAAACCTTTAGGATTTTCTAAGCACCCTCTTAAGCACTCTAGGCATCACCACTATTTTTCCTGGCACTGAGGTTTATAACCTTCACATTATCTTGTTTAGGCCCCAGAAAGAAAAAAAATTATCTCTTTACAGCCTCATGCTCTACCTTACTGATTATTCTGTAAAGCACTCATTTATGCCCAGAAAAACCCCACTTTTGCATGAGTTTTACTTCTCGAACATCAATTTATTGTACCACACAATGCTCTAGCACTGAAAAACACATGCCTCAGCATCTGCTGCTTTGCTCAACAGCAATTCATTTAAATTAGTGAAAAGAGAACTCCCTAAAGCCATTATTTTAAACTTTAAAACCCCCCTTTCCAGACTTTTTATAGGAAAAACGGATGGATGAAGAATTTGCTAAGAACCACCTTTCTTTTTGTTTTCCACACTCAGCCTATTCCTAAGATTTCTCAAATGCAAGCTCCTGCTCGTTTCTCTTCCATTTCCTTGAAAAGTTCCTTGTGCTGTTCTGTAGATCCAGAAACTATCCCAGTAAAGACCTGAGAAACTACTTCCTTGCCCAGAAGGACTTGAGTCTAGTGAGGCAATCAGATGTTCTACCAGCACACACAGCCCTTTTGTTCCTGCTCATTTCTTAGCTGCTAATTCACTTTCTCAGCTCCCCCTGGAATCTAAACTCTTCAGAGCAGAGATTATCCTTTTGTCCTTACACAACATCTGGAGTTCAGAGTCCTGTGGCATGCTCAGGGCTTCTATGTCCATTGCTGTAGTGTGTAACCACGGGTCCTCCTCTCTAACAAATTATGGATAAAGCCAAACAAAACAAAACAAAACAAACAAAGAAACAGATCTCTACAACTGCTTTCAAAAGTGAAATTGTTTATATCTAGTTCAATCAAAGCATCATTAGCACCGATGGTTCAACAAAGTAAGAGTCACTATTTTTGACAGGTAAAACTAATAAAACAAACAAAAAATTCAGTTTCTTCAAGTATTCTGAATTAAATACTGAATGCTAAAGATACACCCCATAATGCACTCCTGTACCAACATTTTCAAGCTTTAAAAATCCCATGATTTAAATCGCTACTTCGATGAAAATCAACTTCCTACAGTGTCTTAATCCCCAATTTTAACAGATCTCAAATGATTTTAAAAATTGAACTGGACAAATATATCCTTTAAAAAGGCACAAGCAGTCTTATTAAAAATAAGTTCAATCTTATACCAGAGCTGTCTTTGTGTCTTAAAATATACTTTGCAAAACTCCTTATACAATCCAGCCTCCAAAGCTCTGTGCCCAAAGAGGAAATATTCAAGTATGAAAATAACAGATGAAGCAGACAGACGGAACACTACCTTTTCTCCTCAACTTTAGGTATCCTCATGAAGTGGGAGGTGATTTTGGAGTCTCTCTTCACACCCTGTTTTGCACCTTTGCATTCTGATGACGGAGCAGGAGAGATTCCAGGTGGCTTTGTATGCAGACTGTCCTCCTTAACACAATTATCTGTTTCCTCAAAGCTTCCACAGACCTTGGCAGAAAAACGTGACTTTCTAGACTCCAATTCAGCATCCCCATATTGAATTCTAAAAGATTTGTTTATGGATTTTGACAGATTATTCTCCTCGCGCTCATCCAGAAATGGACTTGTTTCTTCATCAGCCTCTGACCCATGGCAGCTATTTTTGGAATTATCTACATCCATTGGTGACTCTGGTTCACTCTCTTTCTCAAAAGCAGGTGAGTCCCCTGAACTGCTCTGACACTTGCTCAGTTTCCCAGGACCTCCAAGATCAGGTGTACAGGCATCACAACCAGCATCTGAAAGTGGACTTTCTGGAATTACATCCCCTTCCTCTCGTTCACCCAATAAACAGACAGAATTGCAACTCTTCGGCTTCTGTGAATTGCATGAAGCCACCTGTCCATCTGTGTCACTGTCTTTGATAGGAGGTTTTGTATTTCCTGTTTTCAAAGACTGCCCTGATGACAACTTCCCCTGAGTCCAACTCTCACTGCTTTCCTCACAGCCTCTCTGGGCCTGCTTGCCAGTTTTGTGCATCTGATCAATGTTGGCGTTTTTAAAGAGGTCTCCAGACTGCGGCCCCTTCACAGGATCTGTATCCAAGGCTGCATCTTTGTCCTCAGCCTCCCAGTTACACGTGCTGCCCGTCTGAGGCAAATTTACAGGCTTTGCACCAACTTCCACAGACATTTGTGTGTAATTTTGCTGACAAGTGCTCTCTAGCTTTTTCACATCATGCTCACAAAAGTTCTCTTTTTTAATTGAAGTCATCTTGGGATTTACTTCAGTATTGTTATTACTTTTGCTGTGTAAGCTGTGGAAGAGAAGTCAGGGAATTCAATGTCTTATTTCCAAACGAAATTACTGTGTGTATTTTTTTAAGGAACAATGACAAACAAACAATAGAAAGTACAGATTTTTACTCATTCTAATCTGTAAGTGAGCATTACCAGGATTAACAACGTTTCCTGCACTGAGGAATGTTGTTCACTAGCAATCTATTTCCATTTAAAGGCTCCAAAGGATGATGAATCAGTTGCTTACCTTAGGAATCTATTCATTATCCTCATTTTCATACCTAAACAGTATGAGGCTGCTACCCACATACTGTTACAGCTAAAGAGCTAAATATTTAGCTGTTTTCTCCAGATGAAAAAACATTAGAAGTCATGATAAAGTCCTCCATAACTTTCATTTTTATCTGTTAAATACAGTGAGCAAGGAAATCAGTGGGTTTAGGGCCTTTCTCTCAGAGCTACAAATTCATCTTTTAGAAGAGCAGAGCACAGCAGTCCAAAGTCTCAAAAACATCCTATTACTCCCTTACTTTTAAAAAGAGCCATCTTCAGAAACAATTACCATACAAAAGCACAAGCGTAAAATATATTTAGAACTGATAATAAATTTAAAAGGCACATTAAATCAGTTAGTTTTTAGGAGAAAAATATCGTGATTTGTCTTTGTGTAAGACAGTGCAGGATAGAAACATGTCCCAATGGTTACACAGGGATATGAAGTCAGTTTTGTAAGAGCAGATGAAACTTTTCAAGAAGACACAGGAAAAGTCACTTCAAATTTCCGTATTAATTTGTGTGTCCATGTATTGATAAACAAAATTGCTTAGATGGTACATGAATTTTAAAAAAACCCTGACTGATCTTGGTGAATACACTGCTCTGAACAGCATCTTCTCCTGAATGTATTAACTTTGTTTATTATCAATGCAAACGACTCTGTGTCTGGTCATTGCCCAGCTTCTCATCTACAGTAAAAAGGAAAATGTGCAATTATCACACAATCCTAAATTCAGCAACTGAACATCTTAGTACATTCCTGAAGGCATTAATTCTCTCCATGAATGATAACAGACCTCTTAAAAGACCACTCAGGATAAGGAGAGAGGATTCACACCTCTACCACTATAGAACAAAAAAGAAAAAAAGAGGCTTGAAGCAAGATGACAGCTTGGAAAGGATTTTAGAGGGGGTTATGTTATGATAATTTAATTTCCCATGTCTGCACTTTTTCCTGCAAATTCTGATGAACAGAAATGAAAGTTATGTTATTGGTGCCATCTGAATGAATCTTTAGAGGTACTGACAATATCTGTTGCCAACTTGAGACAGCAAATCTAACACAAAGACAGCGTTTAAATTAAAATTGTGATGTTAACCGCAATAGAAAAGCACATGAAATGTTTACAGGACTAATCTGCTGCTTAAAACTGATTAGGCTGTAATTTGTCAGCAGGGATTGAGGGACACTATTCTACAAGGAATTAAAAAACCATATTAATTCCCTCCTTAATCATCCTCTTAACATCCCTGATTTACTGCAACCTGTGAGCCTGTAATTAGCTCTGCATACTTCTGTATTAATCATTATCATGAGTCTTCCCAGCTATTTTAGCAATGACACGGATTTCAATTTGTATTTATTAGAAAAATCGATGAAAACCAAACAATTTACAATGGCAACTATAGAAAAATATTATCTGATATTGCTCTGCACCAGATAGTTAAACTCTTTGGAGTTTAATGCTGCCTTGCAATCCTTGCTCCTGACAGCACATAAGCAAAAAGTATCAAACTTTACCTGATGCCATTCAGCAGAAAAACTTTTGGAAAACTTTCCATAAAGTAACCTGAATGCACATTTGAGTACCTATAAACTCTGGCTGAAACTAAATCCAGCTGCCTGTGTTTACATCACAATCACAGTCCAATGAGACAAACCAAAATGTAAAATAACAACGAAACTGTGAGTTGACCACAGGACTATCAGCCAAAATCTGTAACTGTTAGTGCCCTATTTTAAACAAAGATGAAAGCAGAGCTGTCGACCAAGGGCACAGTTTGACATTACAGCTAATTTGATCCAGTGGTTGACTGCTACTGGAAGCAAGTCCCACTTTGCCTTCCCTTGCTGAAGGTTCCCATCTTTTTCTTTGCAGGAACAGCCATATTTTTTCACCTGAACAGTGAGATGCTTCAAGAATCTCTGTCAGGAAGAAGTTTGGAATTGGGGGTTCAGAGGAGAGGGATGGGGGACTAGTTAGCTTTTTGTAGTGAAAGTCTTTCAGTTAGTAACTCAAGAGGATGTGCCAAGGTAAGGAAAGCAGCAGAACTGGGGTTGCCTCTACTGATCCAGCTATGTGGGCAACCTGCAACTTTATCTTCCCCCAGGCCCACTCAGAGAACACAACTTTTGAACAGGTAAGCTGTGTATTTTACCTTTTGGACTCCGTTGTCTTGGGTCCTTTATTCTCCAACCAACTGGTAATTGTCTGCTGTTTGCAAACTGAAAAACCACAGTTCACTGGTTACTACATGGAACACGATAAAACTGCAACACCATTGCATATGAATAAGGTCACTTGTACTGGATGAAATAAAAAACACCTCAATTTAGTCTTCATTAGCATCTCTACTGTAGGGAGGATGCAGACACCAGCAGTATTTAATCTGCTGTCACTTTTGTAATAATCTTTATAAATTCCAGGCTTAGTGTGTGGTGGTTTGTTTGTTTGTTTTCATCCAACATCGTTCTTTTAATATCATTAAAAGGTTAAGAATATACAGTGAATGTCTAGAACAAGAAAAAAGGGGGGGGGGGGCAATTTGATCTTTCCAGCCCTCATCATTACCTTTAATCACCACAACACCGAGTTCCAAAACATGTTGAATTTTGGAACAAAGAGGCAACATAGCTTAAAACAAACAAAGGATGAACAACTAGACATCCTAGGGGACCCATCCAAGAACCTTATTTGTATGCAGCATCCCGGGAAACAAAACGCTTAATATAACCATAGCACACGCTAGAAAGTGACGAGTGCTCAGAAAAGGACATTTTCTTTTCCCCTCTATTCATAAACAGTTTGAAAAGCTTTTCAATGCTTGCTACCCCAAACCAGCAACAAAACAAAGGACAAAATTTTTTCGGATTTACTACCAACAACACAGTTCCAGTTTTATCTGTATATTTTTGCCACTCAGACAAGCTTTCAATTGAACTAATTATGCATAAACTGGTGGGGGAGGATTAGGGAGAAAAAACTCAAAGTAGTTATTTCACAACTGGAAAGTAGTCTTTATTAGCATAATGAGTTTTTAGTAGCGTTTTATTGGGTTTTTTTAAAGGTAATTCTGCAAATGTGGCAACTAGCTTCCATTTCCTTGCTTTCCATTTGCCAAGAGAAAGTACCTACCTGCTACTGCTGACGTGCAAAGTGTGAAAGTGCTGCTTTCAACTCGGTGGGCAACATTTGCAGTGCCCTTACTGTAACAATACTTTTGCAGAACCTAAAAACCAATGCAGCAGATCTGGCTCTTCTGATTTAACAGTCACTACGGGATTTTTCTGCAAATGGAGCTTGTGTAACTTGTATCAGAGGCAGGGTAGGCCGTGGGTAACTTGGGAGACATTGTTTCATAAACGCTTTCCCACAGCTGGTTATCAAATATTATCATCAGAGGATGTAAGAATTTCCAGAATGAAAAGTAACCTCCAGAAAATGTTTGAATGGTTTTAAGTTCATCTATAATGGCACAAATAATAGTGCAAAACTGCCATTATGTGACTGGCTGACCAGGGAGCAGTGCCAAGCTGTGTGCAGGTTACAAGCACAAGGATACCTGTGCCATAATCAGTGCGACAACAAATGCTCAGCCTCACCACACTCAGACAAAATTAAACAGATTTTATCAACTACAATATTTTTACTTCTAAAGATTCTCTAAACTGAAGCCTATTAGTCGTTCTGATTACCAAATTTCACCTTCCTACATTTGAAGCATTAACTCAACTTGCCCATAGGTAAAGGAAAAGCAGCAGCCAGAAAAAAAACAACCAACCTGAAGAGATGTATGAAAACATGAGACAAATAAACCTCTTCAAAGGCAGCTGACTAATTCCTGAGGTATAAACTTGTGCTGAGGAAGAAATACTTATTCACAGCACAATAGAAATTATGGCAGCAGCATCAAAATGAAATGGCTTTGGCCTGAACTTTAACAACTAAGTAACCACGTAACGCACATCACTTTCACACTGCCAGCATCGCTTTTTGCTACAGAAATGGTGGTGAAAACAAAAGGCAACAAAAAGACAACACAAGCTTACTTCCAGGGTAAACAACAGAACTAGACTTTGCTGTAATTTTTTACGTGATGTCTGAATTTCTACTCAAGATTTCCCAAATCATTTCCATAAAACAAACCATTCCCCACAGTCTACCTCTGAGAAAAACAACTAAATTTCCAACTCTGTAGGAGCCCACACCTACAAATTATTACCTGCTCAAAGTTGCTTCTTAGCTGCCGGTCACTGAGGTTTAACTCATCAGCTGCAGAAAACAGCAAATCTGTTTGGGGGCTTTTTCCCCTTCCCTGCATTCCTCTCTATTCCTGAAAGAGGCACTTTATCGTGCATTACAATTTTACTCTGACAGCGTTAGCTCCAAATAAGAAACAAAACTAAGGAAGCCACGTGGGAACTTTTCCGGGCAGCTCTGCGAGGCGGCAGGAGGAGCAGCCACAGCCCGTGTGGGCTCCTGTCACTGCCCTCGGCTCTCCCTGGGACAGCCCGGCACAACCCCTGCCCAAAGCCACGTTCCCTGCAGAAGCCATTCGCCCTCTCTCCTGCAGGACACGCTCCCTTTGGATGCTCGCACCTCTCTGGGATGATCTGCACCATCAGTGCAAGTTTGCAAAGAGTCGGGCACAAAACCAAGCTAAAGATCCCGCGCTCAGCGCCGGCTCCGAGGGGGAGCAGCGCGCACTGACCAGCGGGTGAGAGAGAATTCCAGCCCCAAGGAAGGGCAGCTCCAGGGACACTGGCACAGGCGGCCTCGCCGCCCAGGGCTGCCCCGGGCGGCACAGAGGGGCCCGGGCCCCGCACGGCCACACCGGGCGGCACAAGGGGCGGGGGCCGCTCGGACCCAGGGGAGCCCTGTCCCGCCGCGCCAGGGCCCGCACAAACCAACCTTTGCTCCCCACGGCGGTGGCGGGGCTGCCCCCGGGCCCGTCCTGCGGCTGTTCCGCGGCGCCGCCGGGGCTGCCGGGGCCGGTCCGGGCTCTCTTGCGCGGCCGTTCCCGCCCGCAGCCCGCGCTCATCCTCGGCGGGGCCGCCCTGCCCGCCGGAGACGGCCGGCACCCGCCCCCCGGGGACGGCGCGTCGCTGCGGCAGTGGCTCGGCCCGTCCGCATCCTCCGACCCGCACGCCGGGCCGTTCCCGAGGCGCGGCGGGAGCGGGAATGGGAGCGGGAGCGGGAATGGGAGCGCGAACGAGCCGCGGATCGCGGCAAGATGGCGGCGGGCGCGCCTCACCCCGTCGCCATGGTGACCCGCAAAGCAGCGCGGGCCGGCGGCGCTTTGCGGCGCTTTGCGGCGCTGCCGGGCGGTGCGGGCGGTGAGGGCGGCGGGGTGGCCGCCATGGAGGGCGGCGGGAACTCCAAGGGCACCGGGCTCGGCGGCCTCTTCGGCGCCGGCGGGCTCGGGTACTCGCACGCCGACCTCGCCGGGGTGCCGCGTGAGTACCGGGGCGGGGCTGGGCGGGGGGCAGCGTCCGCGCAGCGACAGCGCGGCAGGGCCCGGCGGCCGGAGCGGGGCCGATCCCGGGGATCCACACGCGGAGCGGGGATCGGCCGTCCCGCCCGCGGGCAGCCGGGGTTCGTCTCCCTGCCGCTCCCCACGGTTCATGTCCCTGCCGGGATGGGGGCGGAGGGGCAGGCCCTGGCCGTGCCGCGTGTCGCGACAGGCGCTGGTCACGATACACCGTCCCCCTGCCCCCCCATCCCGGAGCTCCCGTTCCGCTTCCTGAGGGGCCGGGGCCGCCTTTGAACGAGTTGTGCAACTTCACGGCGGAATCTTCGCTGCTTCCGCGCACGAGGCGTGCCCCCCTTCGCCTCTCGGGATGCGGAGCGTTACTGGGGAAGGTGGTGCTAAAGCGTTCTCTTTATTTATTTTTTCCTTTCAGTGACTGGAATGAGCCCTTTGTCACCGTATTTAAACTTGGACCCCAAGTATCTAGTACAGGTGAGGAGAGGGTTTGTTTTTATCGTATAGAACTCGATCCCAGTGTTTGCACAGCCATCCCAAATGTCCTGCAGCGCTGTGCAGGGTGTGCTGAGGAACTGAGTGGTGAACAGTGGGAAGAATGAATTTTTGAGTGTTTTACCTAATAAAAGCTTGCAGGGCCATGACATCTAGAAGAGACAACCATTGAGAATACAGAGGATTGGTAAGGTTGCTATGTCAGTCCAAGCCTGCTGGGGAGGAGAGGAGATGTCCCTCCCTGCCCGGAGGCTGGCACACCCAAAGCACCCTCACAGCAGTCCTGGCATTGGTCACACCCTCCCCTGAGCTCCCTCCATCAGTAACAGCAGCCAAAATCTCTCCACTCGTGGATAAGTTTTCTGAACTGTGAGTTCTCTGATCATCACCACAACTGTGAGAATTCTGATGAATCAGGAATTGGTCTTCGGAACCCTGTGGAGTTCTGAACTTTACAGAGGTGTTCAGCCAAGCCCCAGACCTGACAGCAGGGTTTGCCATCACAGCAGCAAATGTCACACCAGTTCCCTTATGTCATTTCCCAGCTGAAGGGGGACCATCACAAAGTGAAACTTCCCATTTTGTTCTACAGAATAACGTGGCTGTCACACTTACACAGCTTAACGTTAGTTAATATAAATGATGGCACCATAAGGAAAAAAAATTTGAACACCAGTAATGTTTTTCTTTCTCAGAAATATTAACTGTAGCTGAAAATGTTTCAGTTAATCCAATTAGGATGCATGTCTTAATGATTTTATTTAGATAATATTTTTCTGTACATGTGACTCTTATTATCTGAGAACATTAAATTTTGTAGAATTAGCAGAGTTGCATAGGATCTGCTTATCTGCGTGCCTTGTGTTTGATGGTGCACTATTTCTTCTGGGACTGCAAGCTCTGAATGCAGTTCTGGGGGCTGTCTATTATGTTTCTCTTTCATTAGAAGCTGTTGTAGCCCAGATTACAATGTAACATTCCCACAATGGCAGAAAACAGGGGATGTGCCTCTGTTTGCGTGTTCACTACTGAGGCCTGCTGTTGTTGAGTGGTCAGAAAAAGGCTAAGTGATTATTTAGACCTCTCCCCAAAACACTCCCTAAAAGTTGTCTTGTTTCCTTAGTGCAGTTTGTCTGAGAACATGTTGGTGTTAAAAGTGCTATAGCAGAGGCTGTAGAACGAAGCCTGTGTATATACCAAGAGATTTTAAAAATAGAAATTTGTTTTAAACTAAAAGGTGTTGTCATCAGTGTCATGATACAGTTCTAAAAATACCTCTTGATGTAACACAGAGGCTACAGTCTGTGTTGTAACACTTCACTGCCCTTATGTTTAGCACTAGGGTGTCGAAGTAAAAAGGGAATTCCATTTAAATATGAGAAAGTTTTGGGAATTTTTAGCTGAACAAGTTGCCCAAACAATCTGTGGGATCTCCATCCTTAGAGAAGCACGAGACGTGGGAGTGACTGAGTGCCCAGCACTATCTGACCCTACTTGTAGCAGTGGGGGTTGCACCAAGTAGTCTCCACAGGTCCCTGAGATTCTAAATATTCAAGGAGAAAAAAATAGCTAATATTTTAGAATACAAGAACTTAAATTATGAGCCTTTAAATTTGGGGTTTCTGTGAAGAAAAGAGAGGTGAGGGTCTCCCACGTTCAAAGACCATCTATTTGCTTTACAAATGCAGAGGAAAAGCCTTATTGTTGAGAACCTTACATTCTGATTGTGGTCTTCCCATAATAACAAATAAAGCAGTGGTAGTCATTATTTAAAACCCACTTTCTTGGTTGGTCCGTTAATGCAGGCACAGAACAAGGTGTTTCCTGCAATGCTTTGTTGCCTCCAGCAGGTAACACGCATTATAAAACAGCATTTTATAATGCTACTGGCAGAAGCCCAGAGGATGGGCCTCCTTGATGGTTGTTATAGAAACTTCAGTGTTACATACAGACAAGGATTGGTTCATCTTGACATTTGGGGCCGTAGTGAAAACTGTCAGAAACTGCTGACTAGTGTATGCACTGAACTTCTTCAAAGGTCTAGTTAGAAGGAAGATAGAAACCATATTAAAGGTTCAGTTTATTGATACAGTATTCACCAGTTTAGAAGCTGTATATTTTTCCTGTATTGCCATCCACATTTATGGTCAAGTATGGGCCTTAAAACCCCTTAGAATGCAATTCCTTGAGCTTGCAGTTGTTGCAGTCATGTATCAGTTACAGAGGGGGTGAGTAATGCTGTGGCTGGAAAGCACAGAAGCATAAAAGAGATTTTCCTGCTTTAGCACCTCATCAACACATGTGCATCCTGTTCATGTGTAATTGATAAACTTCTTTGGCCCACCTTAATTTCTATACATGTGCTGGTTTCTCTAGGCCGTTCCTCTACAGCTTCTTAGACAATGCACAAGAACACAAGTCTGTCCCTGTAAGAGAAAGATACACAAGTAAAAAACTACTGACCTCGCTTATATCATGCCTGATCATTAATTTTGAGTGTACTTCTTTTTTCACCTCTTCAAAATAGGGCACTTATTTCAGTGCATGGAAATACTTCTTTTGGCACAAAGGCAATTTTTCTTTAGTGTCAGAGTAGTGAAAAACCTTAATTAAGGCATTATTGCATCAATTTAGGTTGCTCAGTGAGGAAACAGTGCTGCATACTCAGACGAGGAAGGTTTTTGGAGGGCTTGTTTTGCCTGCTGGAAGATTTAATAAATAATTAGCAAATAGTCATTAAAAACAAAAACAACCAACAACCCACACAGTATGAGTTCCTTGGCTGACTGATGCAATTTCTAAAAATTAAGAGAGCTAGGGGGAAAAAAAAAAGCTCTCAGTTTATCTTTTTAAAGTCCTTTTTCACGCTTAATAAAATATACACATACTGTATTCCCTCTCTGTGCTAGCGTAGGCAAGAATTTTCCAGAAACACTCATACTCATCTTTAGTTCATTGCATGAATTAAAATAAAAAGATTAATAAGGCCTGCATTTTGAAACAGGTACATGTGGAAAATACAAAAGCATTTGTTTTTGTGTTCCCCCAGGACACAGATGAGTTTATCTTGCCCACAGGAGCCAGCAAAACTCGAGGCAGATTTGAGCTGGCCTTTTTTACCATAGGAGGATGTTGTATGACAGGTAGGTGGTTGTGTTTTCCTTTTTTCCCAGCTGTCCAGGTAACACCTGTGCACTACAAGAGTTGATAGGTTGGTAAATGTCCTGTTCTGCAAGTCATTGCTTGTTCTAGTCCTACATGAATAGATATTTGACTTGAGTCTGTACACTGAAGTCTACTCTTAGTATTTGTTTCTAGAATTGTTTCAGGGTTTTTTGTTCCTTTTTCTTCTCAAGAAGTAATAACTGGTATTGTGCCAACCAGGGGCAGCGTTTGGTGCACTGAATGGTTTGAGGCTTGGCTTGAAGGAGACACAGAACATGCCGTGGTCAAAACCTAGAAACGTACAGTAAGTGTTCATCTCAAAAGTTCACCTCAGTGACAGAGTTGTTTCCTCCAGCTTGTACAAGGTCAGATATGAATGTACTGCAAAAATAAATGCCTTTTTTTTCTCTTTAGTGGGGACAAATGGCAATCAGTATTTGTCTTCAACAAGTTATCAAATGTTTTTCATTATAGTGATGTTCAGTTCAAGCTTTTTGCTTTTCATTTAGTCACAGTGGTGTCCTCTGACTTACTTTAAGTACTTGAGAATAAATTACTACTTTGATGGTTACTAAAAATCTATTTCAAAGGCAAAACAGTAGTTTTATATGTTGAAATACTCCCAGAGGCAGCAGAGTTTGCTTTGAGCTATTTTTTGCTGTTGTTTTTCTGGTAGCGAGCCTCCCTTCTTTCCCAAGCTTTTCAAAACCAGGAGAAGATTAAAATGCAGAAGCTGGTCCTGCCTGGATTTGCATTAGGGATGACATTGGTGCGTGCTGCTCAGCAAGTGTTGCAAGGTGGAAGTTGTTCTGGGTTATGGCAGCCATGAACACCCATGGCATTAACATGATTTCACCTTACCTGGTTGTTTGACAGAACACAGTAAAAAAACAGGAACATTTTTTTCAAAAGGATGATTCTTCTAGAATTAATAGTAGTTTAGACACAACTATAAGAAAACCTAAGTGAAGGAGCAGTAGGAAATCAGAGAAGTGGAATAACTAGGGAAAAACAATTTTTGCTCCCAGAATGCTTTGTAACAAGGGAATTTTAGAGGAGAAACGTAATATTTCCTGGTACAGTTTATACTGGGTCTGCCCCATTTTAAATTCTATTTCTGTATTCAACCCCTTTATCAAAATATTCACCACTATAATTACAGCTCTTGTCTAGATGAACAGAATTGTGTTTTATGTATTTGGAATGAGCAGAGTTGGACAAAACCGTGTTGTTAAGCACAAACTTTGATGGGTCGAGGCCAGGAGGTGGCAGTCAGTGCACACCCTGCTGTTATCCAGGCCCTGCAAGGGAAAGGCCCCTGAAGGTCATCACCTTCAAACAGTGCAGTAAGTTCTGTGTCTTCCTTACCAGATGCAGGGAAGAGACTTGCCTAGATTTCCTCCAAATTTATCCTAAATGTACTACACAGATTTTATTTTTTTATGAATTTGAATCAAATATCTCAATGTGTCATGGTTATGCAAATTATCAATTTTCTCATCGGTTCAAAATTGATGTAAAGTGAAGAAGCAGAGGTGGGGTTGTAATCAAGGAGAGGTTGTCAGTACCCTAACCTCTTGGATTTTTTTTCTCGTTTCAAAACAAAGTTCTCCAGTATTGTTTAGTTCATTGCCTAACCATATTCAGTAATGACCTGTGTCCTAATGAATATTATAAGAAAAGGGGGGAAAAGTAGAAAATTAAATCAGAAAGGACATAACATGTGACTCTTGTATTGCTTTAAATGATAAACCAAGTTCCAGTGGTAGTCAGCTGTCCAGAGCAGTACTGTGCCTGTGACAGTGTTACACTGCTGGGAGATAAAGATCAGTCATTTCTTCTGGCTGCTGTTGTCCCTGTTCTGGAGACAGCTGAGGCCAGAAAGAAGTGTCACAGTGCTTCTCTGAGAGCGCACTAGAGGGTTCCTTTCCCTCTGCAGTGCTAGTCTGGGAGCATACATGCAGACATACCCAGGGATCTTCACCTCCTCTGGGTCCTACGTTGGACAAATGGAATTGCAAAGGATTGCCTCTCCTCTTTCTGACTTGCTTTAGTTCAGACTTGTTTTTAGTCCCACACCACTTGCTCAGGCATCACCACGATCCCTGGCACATGGAGGTCTTTTGCCCAGTCACCTCAGCATAAGTGTACCAGCCTCTCTAGTGTGTAGTCACCACCTAAGGAACACCTAGGGTTAGAAAGTTACTTGAAGGGAAGAGATTTGAGTCTTGGTGAGGGTTAAGCTTGCCTTGAAAAGAGGTAAAGATTTTCTTAAAATTTGACAGTACTGAGTGTTTGCTTTCAGTATTGCCTGCACACTATCCATGATTGAGATTAAGTATTACCAAGCTGTGAGGTTTTCCTTAATGTTTTGTTTAGAAGAGCTTTCAGTTCATTATTCCAGTTTTATTAAACAAATGTGTAGTGTAAACACAGAAGACGTGATGTCAGACACTGCCTTGATGTAAACACAGAGCACTAAACATTTTCATACCTTTTAACTCCTTTATAGAATTCTAAATATGGTGACAAGGCAAGGAGCATTATGGGCTAACACTCTGGGATCACTGGGTAAGTAAAGTCATTCTTTTGTAAGGAAAACAATTTAAAGATGTAATTGTTGGGAAAGTGTATTTGTGTATCCTCTAAACAGAAGTGTTCTCTAAGTTTTCATTATGAAATCCATTGTGGAAAAAAAATGCAGGTTTTTTTCTCTGGGACATGAGGACATTTCAGTAGGCCTCAAAAATTAAGTTAAAGGCTAAAATAGGGTTTGAAGCATAAGTGACCAAAAGCCTTTACTTGAACTCCAAAGTTTTTACTGTATTACAAACAAGAACACTAGCTATAGAGTAAAAGAAATCACTAGAAATTATAGATAGTGCTTATTTTTTAATAAATTACAGTTAATTCGTAACTTAAGGCAAAAAAAAATATAATTTAATACTTCTGAAGTAACTTTACTAACCTACAGAAAGACTTAGTGGTCATGTGATCAACTGCCTGATGTTTGTTTCCATTTAAAGAGTCAACAAATATTTATCTGAAGTAGAAAAGGGATAGTGACTACAAAGATTTATCCTTTAATGATGGTGCATTAGCTAGAAAAGTCACATTTGACACTGCCAACTCTAAACCTAAATATTGCTCATAACTAATATGGGTTAGGAGAAACGAGAAAAGAAAACGATCAGTAGTCTGATGTATGAGAAAGAGACTTCTGTGAACTGGGGTTTGGGTGGGGAACGGGCTGTGAAATAAAATCAATCAGTTGCCTTAGAAAAACTGGAGAAGATTTCACGAAAGCCAGTGAATAACTAATGCCCTAGGGCAATACAAGCTCTTTGGCCTCCCCCTTACCCCCAGTCTTAAGAGACCAAAAGTTACACAGTACCTTTGGAAGGAGAAATCTAAAACTGATGAAATTATTTTGAAGAAGAATAATGATGGAACTCATTGCCCTACAACATTGTAATGAAAGTTAGCAATATTTAAATTAGATTACATCATGTTATAACCCTACATATGTTTGAATTTTGAGAAATGCATCAAAGGCTGAGTTGCATTTATTACATTTTGTTTCAGTCTTATTTCTAAAGGGTAGATTAGGTCCTGTTCAAATCAGACATTGGCTTTAGAGACATAGTAGAGAAGCCACAGTTAGAGAAAGGTTTCTGAACTACAGCAAAAGTGTCACTTTTTTCATAAGAGATGCACTGATTGCCTAGTGAGTTTTGTTGTGCCTTTTTTTGTTGGTTGGTTTTTTTCTTGTTTTTTGTTCCAAATCTAATCAAAACATGTCTGAAAACTGAGATGCAGACACGCTGCAGTTCAAGGTTCCAGTTTAGGTGACACATTAACATGTTTTTTCAGCTGTATTTGAAGAAAGATTACTCAAGAAAATGTTTGTGCATTCCAGTAACAAATGGTTATTTTTCTTACAAAACATAGCCTCCAAAATGAGAGTTGAGCTGAACTTTACGTTTGGGGGTTTGGTGTAGCTCTTAATCGTCCTAGCTACCAGAGAAGTTCCTTTCAAAGGAGCTGAATTATTTTTGGTTTTGATTTTGCTTGTGCAGCATTTCTGTACCTCAAAGATTCTTTTTGTCACTACTGACAATTTTTGTCATTCTGTTCCTGAACAGGGGCAACATCTGCTTTAAAAAATTATGTTGAATTCAGCTTTTCCTTCCCCTCATTCTTAATACGGCTTGCTGCTTAGACAAGCTAAAATACCATGGCCTGTGCTGAAAGGAGGAAGATGCTGCTGTTCAACTCTTCAGCATTATTGTTGTTGTTCAGGAATGATTTACATGGTTTTTAGCAGAAGTAAAAATTTCAAATTGTCAGCGTGAAATACAAGTGAGGTTTTTAACATATTTCATTTCATGCATGAATAGATGAGGAGTGTTGATGGGGGTGCCTTTTCCCTTCATCAGAATGCACAGATGATAGATGCATCCATAATGAAAAGCCCATGCGTTTTTCTTTCTAGTTGTCTAAAGTTGTCCCAGAGTATAAAGGGATAAAGTTTTCATGCACAGGCAGAGAAGAAGCAGCTGTAAACTTCCATTCCCAAGCCATCTAATAGTAATTTAAATATCTATAAAACAGAAAGAGGTCTGGGAAAAAATCCACCAAAGATGGGATTTTTCAGAGGATTCCACCTCTTTAAATGAGCAGAAAATCTGTGCTTCAGAAGCATAGTCTAAATAGCTACACCAGGCCTGGATTCTAAGCCTTGTGCCTCAGGCAGTAGGGTTTTTAACTTGAGTTTTTTAATCTTTTTTTTTTTTTCCCCACAGCTCTACTTTACAGTGCATTTGGAGTCATCATTGAAAAAACACGAGGTGCAGAAGATGACCTGAACACCATAGCTGCTGGAACCTTGACAGGAATGCTATACAAAAGCACTGGTAGAGTAGCAAAGTGTTTCTCCTTTTCCTCCTCTTGTGCTTTGTCCTAGTTATTAGGATCCTCATTACTCCTACTAAATACTGTCCTGCTCTGCAAATTGACAGTGTAAAAAGGGCTATTAGCTCGCAGTCCCCTAACCCACACAATGTTTTTTCACACAACTAAGACTGCTTAAGGAGAACTTGCACTTAAAAAAAAAAAAGAAATCCAGCTGAATTAAATTTGATTCTTTCCTACTTGTACAGGACTGACAATAATCATGAGAGCCAAATTATGACTCTTATACCTATGTACTGAAGAAACGCTCAAGTATTTACTCAGGTTTATAGTAAGGTCGTATAAAATACATACACACCTCATTCTTAGCCATGTTTTTCAGCAACAGCAGGAATAAAACTAATTGTTTCCCAAGTCCATGAGTGAATGCAGACAAAGTGATCGGGGGCAGGGATGGAATACACAGAACACAGAGCATGACTGCATGAACATGAAACTTCCTACAGGGGATTCACAGGATAGTAATTCATGGGATAGTAGCACCTGGAGCTGCACAAAACCCTACACACAGTGAAGCTGATGTATTTGTGAAGTTATTACTTAGCTGTTGGTGAAACTGTAGTCCTGTGGTAGGACTCTGGTCTTTGCAGAGTGGTCAAAACCAACAAAAAACATCATTTGAGAACAGCATGGCTTTAAGGTTAGTTTGCTGATGCATCCTGAATTGTTTGCAGACGAGGGTCTGAACTTCATCAGCAAAATGCCAGTCAACACGTGTTCCAAGCTTGACCATTGCAGGTGTCATCTTTTTTAGAGGACTGCTGGGTACCACAGATTGATATTACCACATGGAAAAAAGCCTTAAGTAACTCAATAAAGGTTTGGCTATATGAGTCACCTGCATTTTACTGAGGAGATAATTCTAGAATTAACCTATGTACTCTTGCATATCTAACTGAGCCTCAGTGTCTCAAAAGCATTCCTAAGTCCAGCTTTGTATATGGGACAAAACAGCTTGAGCAATCTTATTTTCCTGTTGGCTTAGACTAACTGAAACCAAAAATAGTTGGCTTGAACAGCCTTCATAAATACCAGCGTGTGCTCTTAACTCTGCAAGGACACACAGCTCTCTTGTCATCAATTACTTCCTTGGGGTTTCATGAGTGATGACAGATTACCAACAGCAGTGAGATAGGGTAACAGTGTAGAGGTCTAACATTTTCTGTAGGAGGTCAGTAAGGAGAACTGCCATCTTTCTCTCCAGCAGAACTTTCCCCCTTACCTTTCAGAAGTACAGAAGTGGCATTATGTGTGATCTTGTCTTGGCACAGTGCAGCCACAGGTCACTCCCACAGTCACATGCACAGTCATCTGACACTACTGAAGTTTTTCGTACCGGGGCACAGTGGGACTTTCTGTTTTGTAACACAAGATCTACTGAGCTAATAGTAGCACTGATAAAGGCAAGTGCAGTCAGTAAATCTGTATTCATTACAGTGTTGTATTTCAGGTATGTGCTGTGCATATGAACCATAGCGCAGAGAAACTCAAAAGAAATAAATTTTTCACCATATGCAGGAAGTGTGACCTCAAAGATCAAGGATTAGTTCTCAAAGTGAAAAAGAATATATTCACATCTGTTTCAAGAACTTAGTTCCAATCTTTTTTTTTTTTTCTTTTCATGCACTGTCCCTCTTGCTGCTTCTCCCATTCTGCCTCTCCTGTTACCTTATGCCAGAATGCCCTTTCTATTCTGTATGGTAAAACTTCTAAGTTCTGCCTTTTCTCAGCATCAGTTTATATATTCACCTAAAAACCCTTGAATATTTAAACCCTGCAAATCATCAGCTCACATCTGTGGCACATCAAGATTGTGAATATTTCCTGTGTTACATGGAATGCCGCGTTGTGTTGCCATTGCAAATCAAGGCTGTTCTGTAATTCACAAAGTGTGGATACAGAGTTGGAGGCAGTGCTGTGCAAACACTTCCATCATTCCTGCTTTGTGAAGAGATCACGAACATACTTAAGAAGAAACCTGTAACATATGGCAGGTCTTTTATTATGATTTCGTATTTAAACACGGCACTGATGGAAGAATCACATCAGCAGCCCTGCTGCACTGAAAAATCCTCCTGTGTACATGGCAAAGCCTAGAGTGAGTTTCTTAAATGATTAAGCATTAGATGAGTGAACAGGAAAAAAAAAATAGTGGGAAGACTTTTTGAAGGCTGAGATTTGTTGCCCCAAAGTGGTCCCAGTTTTCACAATTTGTCCTTGTAGAAGTGTTAATCATTACCAAAATGCCAGGAGTCAAACAGAACGTGTACGTTCTAACGCCATGGGATTGTGAGCAGTTCCGTGCAAGGCTACTTGACGTACAAGCTGTGTGTGAGAAGATAAAAGAGGATTGAAAAACCTGCAAGTTAGGACAAACTGTGGCAGGTCAGCCCCCCCTCCATGTTCCCTGGAAGTTGCAGTAGTCACTGAAAGTTCCCCATTGCAGGTGACTAAAGCAGTTAGATCCCCGTTATAAATCCAGTGCTAGCTGGAATCCATCTGCCCACACTGCATGGCTTGGGTTAACAGACACTGAATTGAGTTTGAATGTAAAACTGATTTAAGCAATTTGGAAACATCATAGTGGTTGATTGCTCTGACCAAAGTAATCTCTAGCTTTCACATTTTTTGGAAATTAAATTCAATACCAGTATTACTTACTAGATTTCAGCTCAAATGTACAAGAGTAGTTGGGCAGTACAAAATGTACTGTACGACAGTACAGTATTAACTTGTTTGAGACTTACAACTTTAGGGGAGCTGCTTTTTGAGCTTACCACTTAACTTCTACCCAGACCATTCAGTTTGAGTGACAGACAAAATAAAACCCTTTGTGTTCCTCTGTCAGTGGCCTATGTAGTAAAAATGTTACTGTGACTCAGCCAATTCGAGTTTTGCTAAAAGAGAGTCTGATATCCTAAGTTCATAAGGATGGTTTTTCCATTTAATAAGATCCTATTCTTTACTCTTCAGTTTCAAGAAAAGGCAGAAATTAATATATGTCATGCCAGGCTTTTTTCTGATAAATGCTACAAAGCACAAACACATCTTAAACAAATGGTTAGCCTCCTTGCACGTGATTTCAACCTCTTTTCTAAACCATGCATCTTTCATTTCCTCATGATTTTACTAGTAACTATAAGTAAGAAAAAGATGATTGTCACTGTGCACTATGTCACTGTTATTCCCTCCCACCGTGAAAATGCACATGATTCCAGTCATCCTGTCATAAAGGTACAGCTGGCTGAGGATCTTGCACTCCTCAAGCTTGCAGGATTGATCACTCAGGAAAAAGATACTGAGCTAGGCGGGACTTTGGTCTGACCCAGTGTGACAGCCATTAATTTCTCACTGAAATTCCTGACAGAGACTTCAGTAAGCAAAAAAGTTAACTAACCTTTACCTCTTATCCGAGGGTTACATAGGTTGTAGATGTTCTTTTTCTTAGGTAATTATCCCCTTCCCCCCCCCCCCAAGGTTAGGGGTAACGAGAACAAAAGTAAAGTAATGCTTTAGAAAAACTGCATTACTTTCTTTAATTACTTTAATGCAGTAGGAACCTGACACTAAGCACAGCATCTCATGCCTTTTACACAACAGATGTTATGTAATTTGGTATATAAAGTGGTGTGCCTGAAAAGAAGGGAGCTGCATGCTAGCAATAGCTGAAGGTAGTTGTCATTTTAAGACCTCAGAACACGACCCTGAAAAGTCAATACGTTATGAATTAAGAAGGGCTAAATGTTTTATTGCCAGCAGTAAAGTCTGGCTGGAGCTCAAGATCAGTTCTGTGACATTCAGTGGGTAGTTCAGGGCAGTTGTGTTAGCTGACTGCTTCTTGAGCTATAAAAAGCCTCTTCCCTTTGGGGTTTTTCTTTTGGCCAGACAGGATTGTTTTCTTGTTCTTGTTGCATGGGGAGAGGGAAAGAGGAGCTTTTAGGGGACTACCACAGGTGTGGGCTGGGATATCTTACTTTCCTGCATTATTTGGAGAAAAGCAAGTAAAGGATTTGCTTCTGAACGTTGAAGTTCAGGACTGTCAGGCATTTTAGAAATTAAGAACCTCTTAAAACCTCTTTCAGAGGAACAGGTCCATAGGATAATGAGTTAAATGGTGTTTAGTGTAAGGATTTTGTTTCAGATCTGAAAGAAGGAAGAGATAAGGGCAAAGTACAAGCAGCATGAGAGCTTGTTGAGGCTTTCTTAGTTACTTGAGGACTGATGTCTTAAGAGTATGTGTGGCCACTGAGAGCAGTGCTGCTTCAGTGGTGCCCAGCTCTCCTAGGCAGGAACAGTGAGCCAGGGGCTCATTGCTGCAGGGATCTGCAGATGCCATTTAAAACAGCTGAAGTAGCTTCCTGCCAGTCAGGTGCTGCTTCTTTCGCTCAGTGAGAAGACAGGGAATTTTAATCACGTTTACAAAGTACTTTCAACAGCTCTAATACTTCTAAACTTGTAAATTAAATTGCAAATTCCTGCTGTTTTTCTAATTTAGCCTTCATAGCGCAGCAACTACAGGAAATGTTCCCTGTTTCAAGCTTTGTTGTTTCTGTATTTTAACCACAGTACTGCCTTAGTTGCAGCAATTGGAAAATGGAATGTGCTTTTTTGGAATGTATCTTGCTTCCCGATACAAGTTTATAAATTTTCTCAGTAATTTCTGTATCCACAGACTTTGCCCACACTTAAAAGATTTCATAAAATGAACACCATGGAGCAGCAGGAGGAAACTGTTCCTATTTTCTAATGACATAGGACCACCCACAGATGTTCAAACAAATGTCTTGATGGTTGGGGTGGTCTGGTTAGCACCACTGTGCTTGAATTTGGAACAAAACTGAAATTGCCTTGTACGTTTGAGAAGCTGAGCCCTTGAAAGCATTTAAAAATATTTTTGTTCCTGGAAGCCTGAAAGGAACTCACTCAGAGTATCCAAGAGAGAGATTGGAAGACAGGAAACTAATCACTATTTAATGATTACACTTCATTTGTTTGGCATAAGTAGGTGAGCCTGAGGTTTCACTCAAGGTGTTTCCAGTGTTTGCTCTTGGATGGTTCTTGGTTCTAACATCCCAGGAACTATCCCAGGGTAGTGGAGTAACATTCTGAAAATAGGGACTGTAAGGTTCTGATGACTTTGCCCTCATGTTATGCCATGTAGATAATGGTTTTACCTACTGCACAAGTCCAGTTCAGTGTGAGGAGAGGCTCCTGCCATGAAGAAATGCAGAGCTGTGCTACTGGAATGCTGTGTGTCATGGCACAGCTGCACTGGAATGCAGGGTTGTGTGTCATGGCACGATGTGCACTGGAACCTACTGCAAATGCACAGAACAGAGACAATACTTGATGGTGAAAAGGTCCAGCAGCTCAAGCCAGAGAACTAAACTCCCATTTAGAGAGCATCAGATGTGTCTCTGGAAACCCCTAGCAGTCCTCAACTATGTTCAAGGTACCTGATCTTAAAATACCTGCTTCCAGAAGTGTCTGTCAGCTGGAACCTTTATCTTACTGGGACGTGCAACACAACCACGTTTCAGCAGGGTTTGTCAGGGCAGGCTTGGTATCAGAGGCTTGCAGAGAGAGATTGCAGAGGAGGGGTGGGAACGTGTTCTATCATGCAAACACAGCTGGGACGGGAGTGGAGAATTTCTTTTTTATTTTTGTTAACAACTTAATTTTCTCAGAGAGCCTAACATTTCCTGCCCAGCAGCAGGGCTGCATTCTACAGTGCATTACTGTTTGAAGTCTACCACAGACCTGCTTGTATTTACCCAAATGCAAATCTGACCATTTAGGGAAAGTTTTCTCTTTCCCTTTTTTTGTATTTACCATGGATAGTTCAGAAACCAAGAGCAACTGCTACAAAAAAAAAAATTACTGTTAATATTTTGTAGCAGAAGCTTAGGGGAAACATTCCTGGTAGGAAACATTTCTTGCTTGTTTTCTTGGATATTTTCTCTCTCAGTAATGCACAGTTTTAGTTCCTGTTCACAAAAACACCTTCAGCAATGTCCCCAAGTTGTCTGGGAGCCTACAGACACCTTTAAGCCCTGTGATTGACACTTGTAAGTGGGTTCAGAGCTGCCATCCTTACCTGACTGGCCTCAGCACATGGAAATACAACATTTGTTGTGTTAGAAGTATTACATCTTAGTAGAACTGTGCCTTGAGTCCACAGGATGCTACCAAGTGGCTCAGCTATCCAAAGTAAAGATGATACCTTTCTTGTGCAATCCTGACTTCATCAAATCTGGAACCAGCCTTGATCAGCTTTCAACTGCCTGTTCTTCCATAGAAAGAACAGGATTTTAAGAGGAAAGGAGAGGAATTAAACTTGGAGGCTGAGGAAAGAACCTCTGGGAATAGCTATAGCTCTGTCTGCATTGTGTTCTGTGGGGATGTTCCACACTCTGCATTTCCCTGTACACCCTAATGATCAGTTGATTCCTGATAAGAACAGCAGAAAATCAGGCTCTAATGTTTTATACATTTTTCCCAGCAGAAATGAGGAGTCAGTATTTTTACAGATTATCTCAAATACTTGTTTTGCACAAAGTGTCCTTTAAATTTCACCTGTGGCTTTTTGCCAGACACTGCTTGCACTTGGTTAGTTTTGTGTACCCAGCTGCAACCCCTTCATATGAAAAGCTTTTTTGTGCAACAAATTCAGGATCAATTAGCAAACACAGAAGCCTACATTTGCTTTCCTAAATGCTGATTTAGGCACATAGGGAATACTCAGTAAGGCTTTTCTTAGAGCTGTTGAATTCTCAGCAGTTAGGGCGGTGAACTCAGGTTTATACACCTAAAAGCTCTCAAATGATCACAGCTGGTCAGGGAATTAATTTTTTAGAAACTATGGCTAGACATGGCTTCTAGTATCAAGTTTAACAACTCCAGTGGAATCCATTTAACCTTACAACACAGGAAACACAGTCTCAGTCTGACACCAGCAGCTTTGTGCCCCAATACAAACCTAAAAACAATTTTGTGAGACAACTTTATGACCCACAATAGGAAAAAAAAAAATCTCTCTAATTATCGAGATGGATTTGCTTTCAAGTTTGAGGAACCTGAATTGCACTGCCAGTTTCACCAATAAAGCAGACAGGTTTTATCTCGCTGCCAGGAGAAACTGGCCTTGTTCTATACACTGTACACGTTATCTAGCTTGCTTCAGCTGCAATGATAAACATTGCAGAATCAACCTCAGTGAAGTTTTCCCAGCACTGAGGGTCACACTCTCAGCTGTTCCTGTGCATTTATGATGCATTCTGGGAGCTCTAATGAGGCACTTCCCACTACTGAGGAATAGAAGCATTTTGCTGTATAGTAAAAGCATCAGAAGTCTCTACTTCTGCCCCTGTACACCCTAGCACTGCATGGATGGAATGGAGTTAGGGTGCCATCTGACTCCCAGCTCCACCCAGGTACCAGCCAAACTTGCCCTCTCTTTTTACCTTACACTAAGGTGCTCACAAACCTTAATCACCCGTGTGACAATTTTCGCTATTGTGAGGTGATAATTTTGAATATTAATAAAACTAATAGTAAAGAAGTTGTTCAATGTACACCCTAGTAAATTCTTGCAGTTTATTTCCCTCCTGCTCTTTCCAGCCAGAACTAGTTACCATAACTGAAAAACCTATTCCTCCTCTGAAAACCTAAAAGGAAGAGTTCTTACAGCAGGAAGAGATCATACCTAACTGTAAACAATTGTGTTAAGGGCAGATGAAATAGATTAAGTAGGACTTGGGAAAAGCCATCTTTGCTTCCAGTGCTCTGTAGTGGTTCCACGAGGCAGTAGTGCTAACACAGTCTGAGAGGAAGCCATTACAGCAGAATGAGTGTCAGGACCAGGAGTGACCTGGAGCCTGGCAGCAGGTTTGAGAGGAAGGTAGAATTAGCACAAGGACCCTTTCTGGAAAGTTACTCAAAAAAGAAAACCTTTTGCATTAAAATGCCTCTGGATTTAGAGCTGCCAGCTTAGAAGTGCTGTTAACTGACCATTTCCTCAAATATGAGTTCAATGAGCTTTTACTCTTTTTTCTGTTTCAGGGGGAATGCGTGCGATAGCACGAGGTGGGATCGCGGGTCTGACGCTGACCGGCCTCTACGCTCTGTACAACAACTGGGAGCACATGAAGGGCTCCCTGGCCCGGCAGTCCCTGTGAGCAGGGCAGAGGACACGCCTGCATAGTCACCAATCAAATCAGTTGTGAGATATATCTGGTGCCCCTTCCTATTTTATTTACAATTAGTGTGAAGCTGAAGGAAGCTGTGTTGGGAGGAACCTCTTGACACCGTGTAGCTGGACTGGCCCTTTCCTTCCCGCCAGCCAGTTGCTGGAGAGGCAGCAATATTTGTTGGACTTGCAAGTGAACAGAGTGGCCACCAAGACAGTCTCCCTGGCACGCTCACCAGCCAGCCCTGGGCCAGAGCCACAAGGCCCGCTCGAGTCCCACTGCCAGGTTTGTTGGGGCACGGCAGCGACAGCCCTGTAATAAAGTCTGTATCCATAGAGCATTCCCTGCAGCCTCAGCACACAGCACCTGGCAACTGGCACAGGGCAAGGCTTGTTACTCTGACAGCACAAAGCAAGCTATGAAAAGGGACATCATCATTAATAAAAAGGGTGGTACTTACTCAATGCCATTTCTATCCTTTGCTGTTCCTGCTACTGATAAGACAAAAATGAGCTGCATCCAGTGACTTATTTACGGATTTATTTTGAAGGACCAACATGATAAAGTCCTGGGGGAGTCGGTGCATGAGGGGAGGTGGATTAGCAGGCTGATGGTCTCCAGATGTGATTATGGTGAGGGTTGACTGCACACCCTTATTTGCTCTAATAAATAAGGAACTGCTTGTTTATGGATGAGGTACAGTTGCTGTTGCAGAACAGCTACCAGTGGATTATAAAAACACTTGGGTGCTCCAGTATCTCAGAACTCATTTAGCCAACAGTTAAAAACCAACAGTATAAAAGCTCCTCTCATTGCAGGACTTTTAATTAGCACAAAGCTTTTTGCCTGAAATACCATTTTTAAGGTTTTGGCAGAATGAAAACTGTGATGAACCTTCACTTTTTCCAGTGTTAAAATTAAACCATGTACCAAGCATCATTTGTGCATAAATTAAACAATAAGATGTTAATTAGTTCAGTAATTAGAGTTACTGTGTAACAGCTCGTTCCTTCCATGTTTAAAGAATTAAACAGGTAAATTATTAAACCGGTCTGAAGACAGTGTGAAGGCAGGGCCAGGGAAAAACAGGAAATTTGCTGCTTAGCAGACAACTAAGCTAAACAAGAGTCTACTTTGAGGTCTCCCTGCTGAAACAGTTCTCAACAACTACATTGCACTCGACAAAACAAAGGCAACAAAAAGGCAGTAACAGGAAGGTGGTCTCTCTTACCTTCCTCCAGAAAGAAACGCAGCTTTTGCTAAGAAGCCTCCTTAGGAGGAAATGACCACCGAGACCAGCTTTTTATAGAGCTCCAGCTAACGAGCCCTCACAGCTGAACTCAATCAGCTTTGCTCGGATACCCGGTCACATCAGATGATTTATGCCAGCAATGCCTGTTTTTGTTATGCCTTATGTTTCACAGTCTTCAGTGGGCTGCATGTTACTGTTGAGGTGTGAGAGCTGGACTTTCCAGCGGGCAGTTTTTGAGGGCTCTGCCACCAAAGAAACTGTTCCCTGCTCGGAGGCTACACAAGGGTGACGTGGGCACTGGCAGCACTGTCACGTGGGACATCAGGAAACTGTGTGCTCTTCTTCTGAACTTCTTCCCTCCTCGCTGGCCTCAGTGAGTTCCTCCCCCACGTTTCTTGGCCACCATTAATTGGACTTAAGTTCCAGCACTCTTGACCATGATGGAGGAAGGATGGAGAGCTGCTTTGGGGGCTGATAGTGGGTGACGGTTGCTTTTTAAATCAGGAACTTTGTATCTTTTAGGTTTTCTAGATACTTTTTCAGGACTAAAATATGACCCAGGAGCTTTCTGCCCTCATTAAATGGGAAAACTCTGAAACTTAACAAATGTCTTTCCTCCATTAGGTACACTAGAGATAACAGAGACGAGTAAGCCTGTTCAAGTTCAGAGTTAGCACAACCTTAAGGCCAAGCTGACTCTTGAACAACTTAGCATGTTATCTGGCCTGCAATACCGTCAGGTCTCCTGGAACTGCTTACCTCAGGGGCAGAGCCGAGTGCATGCTCTGAAATGGCTGTGTTACAGCTATTAAAACCTTTGGTTCATAGTTTGTTGGTATATGGAATGATCCATAGTTTGAGCTATGAAACACAACCAGCACGGAGGCAGCAGTGAGGGAGGTGAACTGTGCATATGGAATACAGAAACTTGTTTATGATACTCTGTGTCATGACATACTGTGTTCACAGTTTAATGGCAAACAATCTATATATCAAAAGTAAATGCAAGTTCAGTAGGAATAAAAGGAAGTAAAATTAAGTTGCAAATAGGATTTGGCAAGCAAGTTACAGCCGTCCCATGCAGCATTACATAATTGTGAGCATGGGAGACCGTGGCTGTCTTGATGAGCAGGGTTTTGGTGCCAGTCTGGCATCCAGCTTTGCTGAGAGATCCAAGGCAGCTTTCCGTGCTGGGGCAGCAAGGGAGGGACCCTGGGACAATGGGTGTAATTAGAGGTTTTTGAATCTCTCAAGGCTGGGTATGCCTAGTCTTTGGAACGGAAAGGCACACCACTTGCACCATTCCCTGTCAGCAGATGACTTCTCTTGTGATTGGGGGAATTTGTTGAAAAATCAACGAATTTCTACTGGTCATGGTAGAAACCTCCAGCTTCCCTGAAGCAAGAAGCTGCTTTTGAAAATAGGAAGCAAACATATGTTGGGGAGAAAAATGATCCAGTGTTCATAGCCTGTGTTTCCTGTGACTGCAAAAGAAGCAGAAAATCCTTTTTTATGCTTTAACAGAAGGTTACTCCTGTTCTTAATAAATTCTGGATAGGAAACTGGTATGTTTTAAGTGGAGCTTTGTGTCCTCTGTGAGCATTGGACTGTGCTGGTGAATGCCATCCCAGTGCAGGGACACCAGAGGGTACCAAAAGCCTTTTTTACTTTCACAGCTTTATTAATACCAGACATGTGTCCCCCTTGGGTGTCTCTCCCCCTTCTGCCAGCCACACTCGCTCCCCGCCTCTGACAAGAGCTGCCCAACTGCACCACAGCTGGTTTAGGGCCGAGGAGTGGAGCTGGTGCCCCAGGAACCCTGCAAGCCCCCTGTTCCAGGGAGGTGTGGTGGGAGGGAAGGATGCAGCCCTCACCAAAAGGCATCAGTCCGATATCTGAGAATGTTCAGTCAAAGAAATCTCCCCAAAATTTGAGAAGCCGTGAACAGCAGAAAGGCTGCCAGGCCCAGCTGTAAATGTTACTGGTACAGGGCAGGCTGGAGTTTAAAGGAATGGAAAATCCTCAAAGAGGAACCACTCATGCAGGGGAGTCTGATGTTCAAACACCAAGAGAGCCAGAGAGGAACTCGATTCCACTTGCACAGCCAGACCACAGATGTTTTTCAGCCATGGGAGAAGAGCACCAAAAGCTACTAAAATCCATGAGTCCTCTCTCAGTATTCAAGAGTGATAAGAAGCAAATGCATCACTTTGTCTAAGTCTGTATTTCTCAGAGCAGCTGAGCAAAGCCCAGGAGATTCAGACACAAAGCTGCCTGTCCAGGGGCTCGCACTGCAGGGCAGTAAAAGGCACGAGTTCCCCACTGGCTGCACACCCTTTCCCAGTGGAGCTCTGTGCAGCTCCCGGCAGTGGTGAAATGAACTAAAACACGTGAATCTCATCTGAGGATGGAAGCACAACTGCGGCAGCTCCCAGACAGAGGCCAAACAGGGCATGCCACAGCATTGTTTGTTAACCATCTTGCAAAGGAGACACAACACACCCTTTGGTTGCAATTATTTTTTAATGGAAAAGACTAATCAATGTTTTACATAAATATCAATTAGTGACAAGTCAGTTGAGTAAGTAAAGGAATACATACCTCCAAGTGTTAAAGGCCCATAATGAACGGACAAAGTAGCACACAATGACAACTACAAGGAAGAGGTGGGCTGCACGTCAATCACCTTCATAGAATTCAACTGCTAATCACATCAGGCTATTATGGAGTAGTCACAGTGCAGTCCTCCCATACAGCGACAAGGACATGTTTGAAGGGGACAGTGAACTTCCAAAACACCTTTCTGCCTCCAGCAGAAAGCCCTGGCTATGAATGTACAAAAGCCTCAAGTGGTTTGCTGATGTTAAGCCCTTTCAGGGTCTGGTTTCAGATGTGCAGTGTCCCCTTCTCAGATTAAAAACTTATTTTTAAACAAATGCACAGGTTCAATCAGACAGGAATGTGTTCACACTGCAAAGTGGTACCAAGGTCGGATCTTGATAATGATTTCTTTTCTACAGGGTTGTGAAGAACTCAAATAACTTCCGTTCCCAGGCAGGCTGCAGAAGGGGAGGCTATTTTCATAAAGAGCAATTTGTTGAGTGAACAGAAATTGCACCAGAAACTACAAAGCTTCAGTTTTTCATGATCCATATTTCCCTCTAACATCTTTGCGTTCTTTCCTATGGGCTCAAACTGCTAAATATCTGAAGAGGTGTTGCTCATATTATGTCCACAGCTATAGGGATGTGAGTTACTGGACCCCACTTTCACATGCATAATCACATGGAAATCCACAGATTAAATACCTTTAAGCTGCATCAGTGGGAGCCACACAGTTTGCCAAGTTAGTGTTTCCCAGTGAAACAGCATGACATCAATCTCCTGAAAGGCATCTAATTCACCAAATGTTACCTTTAAATATTATATGGCTAAGATGCCTGCTTTGCAGTGGTTTAGTTGATAAAAATTCATTATGAATTATCTAGAACTAGCAGAAACAAGACACATTCCCCTTTACAGCTTTTCCAGGGACACTCAAATAGTTATTAAACGCTGGGGACACGGGAGGATCTGATCTCCTGGTGCACGAAAATTAACACCCTACCCTGTTCTCTGAACAGCTCAAAAATCTGCAAGAAGAGTTTTCATTTAAAAATAAGTTACCAATTCTCCTGTTGCATGCCAGGTCCAATAAATCCGTGTCCTCTTCAAAATCTGGACTACACACACGCAGCTGGGAGATGCACCAATACAAGATGCAAATGAAACCTTCGACGTTGGCAACTGCTCAGTGAAAGAAATTGCTTCCAAATACAGCCTAAGTTACCTTGCAGTCCCCGTACGCTGGAATGCAATGCATGGCCAAGTTGTAGCAGCTGAAAGAAACAGCAGCACTTCTCAAGTCGCTGCCAAAGGTGGACGTTTCACAGCACCAGGAAGATTTTGCTTTATACTTGCACTGGCTTCAACATACTTCAAGTGACAACCCATGAAAGAAGATCCTTGTATCCCCATAACAGACGGGAACTTGCCAACACCTCTACAGCATCAGATTGCTTATGCTCAGTGGGTTTACATTTCAGAATTAATCATAACAAAAAGGCATTTCTGCACCATAACTCTGTTACGAGTAATCTTTCTTTCTGTTATAATTTTAGAAGAAAAAGCAGACGGCCGAACACAAAACACAAGAACTCAGCTGGCTGCAGTCACTCAGCACGATGTGCGACTGATAGCAGGAAGGGGACGATTCAACACTTCCAGTCCTTCACATCTAAACAAATTAAAAACGGGGTTACTCTCTTTGATAAATAGAAAGCAACACTTTGGCAAAAATAACATGTATAAGATACCCTGAGGGAAAAAAAAATCATACTAAAATTCCTCCTAGAATGAGTGTCTTGACTTTTAGGGTTTGAAGTACTCCTGCCAAGGACTGTTTCAATCAATTTCAAACACAATGACAAAGAAGTATTGTCAGACAGGAAAAACATGATGTCAGTTGTAAATATATTACTGCCTGGAAATTTACACATTAATTGCACATTCTAGTCCCAACTGAAGTGACCAACTGTCAGTCAGTTGAGTGATTTACACAGGAACATAAGTCATTCCTTCTCTGGCTCGTTATCAAAAGAGGAGGAATAATGACAAAGGAAAATGGTCCAAGCTATTAAAAAGGTCCACTGTGAGGAAATTACAATACTGCTAAGCATTACGTTTAAAGAACTGAAGATGACCATTAGCTGCCAGTGTCTGTGTTCTGTACCCCCAAGTCATGTTTGGGCTCAGCTGTTCTAATACACTCTGTGCATCCTACCTGTAAAGGAGATCGATACAGCCACTTCTCGTTATCTCCACTGAGTTTCATACAGGCAAAAAGGTCACAAACTGTAGGAAGGCCAAAGTCCTGAAAGAGAAGTCACCATAATTACTGATCCCCGAACACAAATACATTCTGATGTATCTTCAGATTCTGCTAAGTGTTCAAAAACAAAGCCAAAACTGACTTCTGAGTCTTTGAGATTAATACTGTCTTCATTTAGTATAACACTGCTTTGTGTTAAGTAACTAATAATCATGAAAATATTAGAAGAGCTAAGAAACCTAAAGCTGTCAGTCAGGATTAGCCAGAACAGCTATGAATTTGAGAGAGAAGGAAGTTGTTAAACAATAAACCCAGCACATAAGACAGAGCAGTAACAAAAATTTCTGCTCACTTGTGCTTTCTTGCGCAGAAGCCATTTATCTTCCGCGGGAGGCGGGTTTGCATTTTCTAGGTCATTTGAAGTCAACACCCAACTGTTTACATTCAAGGGGAGGTGGAATGGAGCCAGGAGGTCTAGGAAAGGACTCTTGAAACTCTTGTCTGCTTTTTCTCGACTCGCCTTCTCTTCTGCACTTTCTGCTCTGTGCTCAGCCTTGGCCAGCCAGCTCGTCAGAGGCCTTTCCAGCAATACTTTGAAGGGTTCTGCGATCTCTGCTGAATAATCCGCTTTCTCCGCACTCACGGGCTCCCCTGTGAGCTGCTGTGTGGGGTTAAGCCAGGTGTTGGCAGCAGACTTGGTCTTGTCGTGCTCAGGGTCTGGTGTATCCTTCAGGCTGACTGGAACTCCATTTTTATCCTTCCAATCCTTCTTCAGAAGCCATTTACAAAGAGCCTCTTTTCCACAGTTTTCATCACACACGCACTCTGAAAAGCTGGCACACAGCTCATTAGCTTTGCACACATCTTCCACTTTAAAGGGGGCCTGGGGATGTTGAAGAAGCCAAGCATTTACAGCAGATGTAGTGGGCGATTTCTTTCCATCAAGATGCTCATTCAGGCACTTCAGATTTCCCAGGTTCTCAATTTCCACATTTTTGATCTGGCTGCCACGACAACTGGTACATGTTTCAGCTTTGAGGAGCCAATCATTCAAATTGCATTCTTCCCTAAAAGGTTTAAACTCACACTTCCATTTCTCATCTGAAGCAGTATTTCCATTTTCTGTGTCAGCAGTAATCAGCCAGTCAGAAAGGTCCATCTCTTCTTGTCCAAGGTATTCCAATTCCTCCACTTTTTCAATAGTGGAAAAGGATGAGCTGGAAGTAGCGGTGGAGTCCTTGCGGCCAGGGGAGTCTGTTTTCCCAGCAACATCACACTGCTGATTCTGCAGGAGCCAGTTCTCCAGATCTTTCAGATTTCCCCAGGCTTGCTCGGAATAACAAACTTTGGAGGAATCCAAATCCTAGCAAAGACACATTGAAATACTTCTATTAAAAGACAAAGTTCAGTAACTGTTTGCACAGTTAAAGCTTGGAGCATCCAGATGGTGAGTGCCAAAGGATTAGCTGAATGAAGCGGAATACAGAGAACTACACGAGGTTTAATTCCCACCGTATTCTGCCTGCTATTAGATACTGTTTTCCCCTCTGTTACAAACTAGATTACGCACAAAAGGCTTACCTGGCTGGGCTCTGACACACATTTTTGTGTAACCCATTCCTCAAGGTTGGTGCTGGGAACATACGGAGCCTGGTGAGCAGCCACGGGTCTGCTTCCCAGCAGCCAGTCGGCAAGCGAGGCACTCACTGTGCCACACAGTGTCTTCTGCTGAGAAACAATGTTGTTGGTCATGAGAATGTCTAATTGCTGAGCATCAACATGCATCAGTATTTCTGCACCAAAAGAAAAACCAGTCTCTTCTAATTACAAAAAAAGTAAATCTTCAATTGCCTGTATGACTTGAAGCCACTGCACTGATTGTTTTGTGACCTCAGATTCTTCAGAGAGCAAATTACAAAAAAGGGAAGCGACAACTTCCAAAATGCACAGCTCTGAGATGTGTAATCCAGCCACAACCCTGCTCCTGGCCCCAGTTCCCATTACTGATTTGCTGCCCTCCTTCACTGACACTGTCTGTGCAGAGCCCAACATAACACTTCCCTATGAATTTCTGCATTAAAAGGAATTGGATATTTCCAAGTCCTGACCTGACCACATCAAGGAACCTTCAATTAAAAATTCTGACTGACAGTCACACCCCACATACCCTTTCAGAGTATGTTCTTGCATGTCTGTTCCTGGAGCAGCTACAACACCGGATCACTACTGCTCACCACAGCCACTGTTACGGGCTACTAAAGCATCTTAAACAAACACAAGGCATTACCCAGGCTCACATAACGTGCTCGAGTTCTCCTCTTCCCTTTAATGCAATTAAACCCTCACAGAAACAGGTTCTAATCTTACCTGCTCACAGTTCATTAGGGCACAGTTCTGCCCCGGGAACCAGGGAGAAGCATTCTCTCTCTCTGAGGTTTGCTGAAAGAAAAGCAAAAGTTTATTTCAATCTCCATTTTGTCCAGTTTTGAGGATGAATTTTACAATAAAGCAGAAGTGCAGTTACAACTTGACAGTGCTTTGGGGCTAACCATGTTCTCAACGTTAACAAACAGAATGGAGAAAGATTTACTAAAAAATACTACCTTCAGTTCACTTCCTTTAAGAGAATTGTCTCCAACAATACGGGAAATATGCTGCTTACATAAGAACACCAAAACACTTTTATCATAGAAAGCCATCTACAATATTTTAACTATTACTATCTAAAGAAAACTCTAACATTCCAGTTGGTGGAAGAGAGTAAGAATACAGTAGTCATTCCCTCAGCCTCTGCCAAAATATATTAAAATAACATGTTCATAAGCACATAACTAAACTCAGTGAAACTGAGAACTACATGCAACAGCTAAAACCACTGACTCATACACAGGTTCCACTCAAGCTGTAACTACAAGTAGAACTACCCCTTGGAATTTATCACACAACTGAATAAAAAAACCTTTTATTGAGGCAAGTATTCCAACCTGAGGAAGTCTTGGTGCTTACCATTGTTTTAATTGAACCAAATGAGGTAATAGCCTGGCGAAGGTAAGAGGTGTCAGCCTCAAAATTCAGGATGGAAGACTCTTCTGGTTTAAGTGTAAGGCCTTCCAGTCTGAAAGAAAAAGACAACAGTTACAGAAAGAAAAAAATTAGAATTTTCTTCTTCTGCCCAGTTTTGGAAGTCACTCCATTATTTCATACAAAGGCTTCCTAGCTGACTCGGCACTAGTTAGGTAAAAAAAAAAAATTAATACCTGCATGAAAGAAAGAGATACCTATCCACAAACCACAGAACAGAATAAATAGCCAGCAAAACACAAGTTTCACCTTCTTACTTCAATTGCCATCAACAACTAATATGTGAAATAATCTGCACAAATGAGTACCTCCCTGCTTGTTATAGTACTGGCTTTCCATCTAAGATAAAAAACAAAAAAAAACATAAGAGGAATCATCTCAAACTGCTTCAAGTATCTTATTTCTAGGAACCATTAAAAATGTAGTAACAGTGAGTGAGATCTATTATTAGTTCTACTAAAATACAAAAAAAACCAGAGTAAATTTGAAAGTCCAAATAAAACCGTGTTAGTAAAATAAAAAATATAAATAAAATATATTTACCTCTCCAGGCAAACTGAGATCTGGTTTGCTAGTTCATTGCTATAGGAGCGTTCCAGCTGATGAATAAGGCAATTGAACTGTCCCAAATACTGCACGGAAGACAAAACACATGTTACTGTTTCAGCTTCTAAGATTAAAATTGAGGAAATACTCGCAAGAACAAAGTTTGCACAAAGTGCAACACATGACCAAGCAAACCTTACCCAGTAGAGCTGCTGCGCCTGCTGCTGCAAGGCCTCCTCCTTGAGCTGCTGGATGAGATCCACCTGCTCGAACAGCCAGACCTCGCGGCTGCGCAGGCACTCCAGGTGCCGGCTGATGTGGCTGTGGATCTTCGCTTTGACCTGCAAGGCAACACCCGCCACTTCCAGGACATGTGCCCAGCAGTGTGAACAAACACGTGCTGTGCCGATGACAAAATGCTGTTTGTCACAGGTAGGTGACAAGTACTGTCGGAGAAACTTATTTCTAAAAACTAAGCACAGTCACCCACAGCACCACATAACTCAGGTTAGTAAAAGTTCCAAGGCTACCTTTACTACCTGTAAAAAGTAACAAAGAACAGTGTTCCCTGCAATATCTCTCAATTTTTCAACCAACAGCTGTAGGAAATTCTGCATGTCTAAGCTATTAATATAGGAATTTATCAAGAGCATGACCAAATGACTCAGCAACATGCTTTAAGTCTCTAGGAAAATTTCAGATCATCAAGACAATACTAAGTACTCTGGAATAACAAACTGTCATTATAGTAATGTTAGTTGTTAAAATATATTTTTTTAATAATTTAGAATTACCTCCCGCCAGTTCTCTTTAATCTGCTGTTCAGCTTTGACAATTCCAGATATAGCTGCTTCCAAGTCCTTCTTTGCTTGAAAGCACTTTGCCAGAGTCTCACTGCTGCAGGAATTTCTATTTCTATCTTGTGGTGGACTCATTCTTGAAGTGTTCCTAAAACACAATAGAAAAACAATTTCTTAATAGTTTCTATTCCTCTTTAACAGAAGAGGAAGGGCATCATATGAAGAGCCATCTGCTCTACTTCACTCTAAAGGTGAACAAAAAAAACCAAAGGCCCTGCATGGATGGAAGTTTTCCAAACACAGATAAAGCTTTCTCCAGGAGCGACAATGGCTGCTCTAACGCCTTTGCCCATGGAATTTGCACAACTGCAGGAAAACCAACAGATATTTAACCACAGCTTCAACCACAGGATCTTAGGCAATCCTCCCCTGCCAGTAACCTTGCTCTGGCTTTTATGCCTTGCCAGCAAAACCCCAGAGCTGAGGGGCTGATTCAGCGAAGGTTCCGCAGCAATGCCAGAGCAGGGGGAGAATGGCCCGGGCAGGGGCACAAAATGTTTCAGTCACCTCTTTTTCAGCTGCAGGCAAATGAACTGGCTCCCCAAAATCAGAAAATTCCAATACAGCTTCATCAACTGAACACCCAAGTATTGCTCCACAGATCTTTAAAAGCACTTTAAAAGCACAGATCTTTAAAAGCTTAGTAAAGCACTCTTTACTAAGCTGCAAAGGCCAAAACTTAGAGCAGCTCCCCATTATTTTTGTCCTGGTCCCAGCAGTGGTAACTTACACGGCTTCAGCACAGCCTCAAGTAAAAAGCGCTCAGATACAAAATTTCTACACAAGTCAGACTGATAAGGATTCTGCAAGTAAAGGGGAAAAGATAATATGGATTTTTAGTAAAAATGGGTATTTCGTTACTGAAGAGTGTCAATTCTCCTCAACCCCAGCTATAGGATTCCTGAAGCACTAATGAAACATTCACAGTAAAGGTGCTATTTAAAACAAGTCCTCAGCAATGACAGCTACGGAAATTCCCAGCAGAATTAACTGAAGTGTACACGTGCCCATCTAAAATGTCACAGATTTTCCCACTCCTCTGGAGGGAACTGAAAGGAGTGTTTTGAATATGATAAGATGACCATGGAACTTGTGTTACTGAGCAGCTATTTAGTCTGCACTTTCCAAGCCCCACGGTCATATAAACTGCAACCCAAAAATCCTTCTACAGCCAAGACCCACCAGACAAGATGTGTGTTTCAGAGCAGAGGGCCAGGAATGGCTTGCATATGGAAGCTGACACAAAAAGCAAGGTTTGCTGTGGGGCAGGAGCAGAGGCTGCATCTCCCTTGGTTCCCTCAACACCACAGGCTTCCCGTTTCTCGTGCCCCCAGACACAAGACACGGAGCAGGCACAGGAGCCACCCAAAGACCCTGCACACAACTCAATCCCATCCTCACCACAGCACTTCATCTTCTAGGAAGTGCAGAGCATAACAACAGGAGAAGCGAACTTGAATGTATTTTTTAAGCTTATGTTATCCTAGACCAAATTAGACAGGGTGCAGAAATCAAAAATACTTCATTCCCCATGCTGCACTATAAATTCCAGTTTTGTCCCTGTATTTGCACATTCACAGGTGCAATATACAATTCTGTAAGGTTTCAAAATCTTCACCATGCTAGCAATGTTCAAGAAAAGGTAAGCTTTGTCCTCACATCAATCATTAGACTTTATCTTGCTTGTCAACTTTCACAAACAACCTACAAGAAAATGTAAGTGGGAGCCCTAGTTCTCAGATGTAATCTAACAAATGTTAATGCAAAGGCAGCGATACACTCAGCCAAGAAAACAAGGCCACCAGATACATTAAAAGCTATCCTATACTCACAAGTAAACAACATCAAGAAAAATAATATTGTTCATTACTTCATTTATTGTATTCTTTCATATCAACCAAGTCAAAGTCTGAAAGGCTAAATATAACTGCCACATTTGCTCACACGGCAGATAATGTACTTACAACTTCTGTGAAAATTATTTTCAGCTCTGTATGTACAAATACCAAGCCCAAAGAATGCTGTGTTACCATTTATGTGTTTTCTGAATTTACACCACAAGGGAATTGGGCTCAATGCCTGAAGAAATGCTACTTTTTCATACTCTGCATTAGCAACTTGATATTGGTACAGTCAAAATTAAGAAGCTTATACATGCTTCTCTAATGATTTCTGAAACTACTGTTTATTGCTTTTCTGTTTTTTCATTTGATTGCAAGAGACTCTCTCCACAATGTGTACAGAGAGAATGAATGCTGCCTTCCCCTAGCCAGCCAACTCCTCTTAAAATGGCTGTTCTCGTGCTTTGTCAAAAATTAGGCAGTAAAACTCACGCAACAGTTGAGGATGAGAGCCAATCCACCCTTCTTTTCAATTTCCACAAGCCTCTAACAAAACTAAGTGGGGGTAACCACCTATTTTCTCGCTTCCTAATTACCTCCCAGTAGCACTGGGAGTTAAAGCCGTTTTCTGGCACAGTCGGGATCATACACTTCAGCTCAGCAGTAACAAAATACAATTACTTCTGCAAGAAGACACATGGCTGCAACACAGTCACCTTTTTTGGCAATTTCCGTGCCATCTGTTTCCAAGCACACGGGGGTCCCCTCCAGGGGTACGTGACTCACGGGACGCGCACCCCCCACCAGCTGAGCTCGCACTTACTTTCCGGGCGCAGGAAGCAATCCCTCAGTGTCCCCTTTATAACGCCGCTGCCATTCCCAGCCTCCCGCTCCGCAGAGGCACGGCCTCGGGAATGCTCCCGCTGCGGGTTCCGCTCCAGAGCCCCGCTCGCTGGAGCGGAGGGCCCCGCCCCTGCCCCGAGCCCTTATCGGGGCGGCGCAGCCCGCGCCCCGCCCGGCCCGGGCCCCGCGCCCCCAGGCCCGCACGTCGGCAGCGCCGGGGCGGGGCCGGCCGGGCCCAACACCGGCCCCGCTCCGCTCACCCACGGCACCAAGGGCCTCCGGGCGTCCCACCCGCAGCTCGAACCGCGAAACCACAACGTTTTGCAACAAACTCGCTGCTCGTTGCAAGTTCGGGAGTGTGGCAACGTGACGCTTCCGCACAAGAAACGCAACAAAGCGGAGCCAGGGCGTCTTTCTGCTGCAGCCCCCAAGGCTCGAGGGCTGCGAGACCTCAAAGTGCAACCCCCCGCCCGCCCCTGGCCATGCACAGCCCCGCAGTGAGGATCCCCATCCAGCACTGAGCCTCGGACTGCCAGAAACCCGGACAATAAATGGCTCGGGTGCAGTTAGCTCCTGGAAGGACCAAAATCACTCACACAATTCTTGTCACATCTACTCGTGTCCACAATTCCACACAGAGCCGAGGAAAGCACACAGAACAGCCTGGGTTGAAAAGGGCCTTGCAGATCATCCCGTTCCAACCCCTCTGCCGTGGGCAGAGACACCTCTCACCCGACCAGGCTGCTCAGCTCCAGTCTGGCCTTGAACACTCCCAGGGATGGGCCATGTACATGTACTTGCCCGCACATAATCAGTCGAAATATTATAGCTACAAAACCAAAAGAAGTGCCTGAAGGAGGCAGAAAGGTGATATTATCGTTCCTAATCATAAAATAACTACCAGTTCTTCCAGGAAGATTTTTGGCTTTTTAGAGAGTTGTCACCACAAAGACCCTGCAGCCAAATCCTGGTCACAGTATTACTTCTCCTGTGCAATCTCCCTGCCTGCCCTCACCCCTGAGCTGTTACTTCCTATATTTGTCTTTTATTTTATTTGTAGGTCAGAAACGGATGGACAAAAGTATTTTTTTAGCTTTTAATTAAGTATCCGGTGGCTGGGGAGCAGAGGAGGACGGGACAACCCTGCCTTGCCTGCACAGTCTGCAAACAGGCCAGCAGGAAACTGGTTTTACCAGCTTTTCACTTTCAGGCACAACCTTGGAAAGAGCATTGTTTTTCCACTGCAAATGGGTGTGGAATCACCTCAAAAAGATGGCTGTGCAGAGCCTTTGCTGGTGAAAAGCTTCTGAAGGGACTGAATCTGCACATTGAACAGGCTCTGTTTATAAATGTGGAATGATTTCTTCCAGTCAGCTGGACAAGGCTGCTCCAAAGCCCTCTCTGACCTGACTTCATGTGGTTTTAAACCCACTGGCTTGTTTGAACTGAAATCCCCACAGATTTCACTCTTACCCCACCAAAAAACAGTAGTTCCTTTTAAGTAACTGTCCCAAATTAGGTACGTGGGAGTTGTGGTCAGGGAGTGAAGTGCTGTAAGTACACGAGCTGAGTCTCAGAAATTTCCACTTGCATCCAAGCACAACAAGCATTCGGTACAGTACAGCATCAGCATCACACACTAGGATCTGTGTGGAGCTCCTGCTGGGGGGATTATTCTCCTCCGAAACAAGTATGTACCACCCTATTGTATACGTTACAAGCCACATGAAGGAAAAAAATGACCTCTGGCAGTTCTCAGTAAGAGAGAAAATTAAACTGATGCTTTAAGGAATAGTAATAAACGTTTCAGGTAATGCATTTTCTAAAATTCAAGTTAGTTTTTATCTGCCTGCAGAGTGAATGATCTGTGCCACAGACCTGAACACCTTTTCAGCCTGTTTTAGCTCCAGAAGAGCACAGTCATTGCACAGAGCACTTGTACAGACACCCTCACAAGAGTTGGGCTCTGCACAGTCAGTCAAAGTCACCAGTGCAGCTGAGACAAGTCTGGTCACCATCTAATTCCATCTATTGTAAATATATGTTTTACGCACAGCGCATAAGTGAAATCACAAAGCATCCGAAAATGAAGGCCTGAAATCTCTATGCTGTAATTACTGACAATACCAAAGCTTATGTCCCAGAATGAGAAAGACAAACTGTTATCTTAACACAGATTGCACACTACAAAACAACTGTTTTCCAGGCTTTTGCATTTAAAACCCTTTGGAAAACAAGTGACAAATCCCTGGCTATGCCTGAGGCATGTGGCCCCAGAGATAGCACTGCCGCGCTCTCTGCACATCCGTCCCTCCCACTCTGTGCACTTTACAGCGGTTTTCACACCACTGACAGGGAAAAACCCCGCCAGGACTGCAGACCTTACCCCAACCCCGCGGAAGGCAACCTTGTTGCTCTGTCAGCTTTTCCCGTTAATGCCGCCCGCAAGCACCGAGTTCAGAGCCGAAAGCATGCACAGCCGGGAGCTGCGGCCCACACCGCTCACCGGGCACCGAACGACACCGGGGTGACAATCTCTGAGGGCCCGGTCGGGACAGCCCGACCATTCGGGACACTATCGCTTATGTAACCCCCGGGGAGAGCGGCCGCTGACAAAAGACTTTGGCTTCGCGATGAGAGGGATGATTTTAGGAGCAGCGCCCGCAGCAAAACCTCTCCGGGGTGCAAAGGGAAGGCGAGATCAGCACAAAAGCCCCGCGTTTGTCGTGCCCCACGTCCCCCCCTCCGCCCACTGCCCGACCGGCCGGTCCGCGCCAGGCCGGCCCGACCGCGAGCTTCCCGCCGTGCGGCACGGGACCCCGCGCGGGATTCCCCGCTGGATCCCTCGCGGCGTTCCCCTGGGGGTTCCCGGTGGAATCCCGCAAGGACACCCCCCCTCACCTCCCCCAGTCCGGCTGCCCCGTCCGCCCCTCACCGCGGGCCGCGCGCCGCTCCCTCACCAGCGCCCTCCGCCCGCACGCCACACCGCCGCGCGCTATCGCGAGAGCGCCGCCCCTGCCGAGCGCCAGCGCCCCCTGCCGGCCCGGCGGAGCGGCCGCGGGAGGGGCTGCTCCACACGGCAGCCAAGCACCGGGAATGGCATCCAAAGGACCGGGAAGGGCATCCAAAACGCCGGGAATGGCATCCGCCCCGGGACAGCGGGTGCCCCAAGGACAGAACGGGGCGGGGCGGCCTGGGAAGTTCCCAGCGTGCGCGGCTTGGTTTGTCGTCACCCAGCACAGTTTGGGTTTCCCTTCCCACGCCCCCCCCCCCCAAATGTGAAGCGCAGCAGGGCGCTTCCCAACGCTGCCAGCGCGGTTTGCGGCTGGGAAAAGCACCCAGTCCCTGCAGGGAGCACTGCTGCTGCCCATGCTCCGTGGCTGGTCGGGGGGAGGGGATCGCCGCCTTTAGGGGTCCCCCCGGCCGCGCCCGGAGCGCGATCGCCGAGCGCTGCCTTGTGCGGGGGTCAGTGCAGCGCTGGGAGCTCGACAGAGAACGGACGGGGGCTTCATTGGAAAAGGCTTCAGCTGGAAAGAGCTTCGGATGGAAATCTGAGTGGTACCCGAGTCACCATTTCCCACACATTTCCTCCCCTGGGCACGGATCGAGGAGCCCGTTCTCTTGAACAGGACCTTTCCCGTGGTCACCAGTACAAGTCATTCAGTGCTGACCTAAGAGAAAGTAGAAGTCAGGCGCCCGGTCCCAGATGTGCTGTTACCCCGGGAACCTGCGTTTCGGGTATTTGGCTTCGTTGTCAAAACACGAAGGAGACGCAGGATGTGTTATATAATCCTCCTCTGTGTGTTTGGATTTGAGAGGAAAAATAATACCAACCCTGCCTGACCTTGGAAAACCAGCAGTGCCCATACACCTGTTGTGTACCTCATCCAGTTACACAGCAAGACTGGCCCAAGGAAAGAGAGCAGCCTCTCCCATGTAGGCAGGCACAGCAGACAAAGTGGTTTGCTGGCACACCTTCCATGGGCCATCCCATAATCCGGATGGTTTGAGTGCTTTTTGTGAAACCATCCACAGCTGCTTCACATGTGTGGATTCACTGTGGTTAAGGTTATGCTTTCCTAGGAGGGCTTGCCTGTAGGATACATCTTCCATCTCATCCTTAAAGGAATGTCAAGAGTAAGGAACCATATGCACATTTTAATGGTCTCTTTCCTCCCACCACTGAGGGATGTACGTGCTGTTCCTCCCTCAGCCATACCCTGTGCCAAAACAGATGTGCCTTTCTACCCAAAACTGCATAGCATAATCATCATAAAAAGAAATTTAAAATTACATTAGCCTGAGCAAAGGACAAATTTGGTGGTCTGTTAAAATAGGGGCAAAGGGTTGGGTAAGAGTTGCAGTTTTATGGGAAAATAAACACATCAGAAGTGTATGATACTGTGTGATGCACTCCTGTACCCAAAATTCAGTGCTATTTCTTGCCAAATGGGAATCCTGCCTGTAGTCCTGCAGTGTAAAGCCCATCTTTCCTCGATTCTGCAGAAGTGCTCAATGACCCCCTTTGCCCATTCCAAGTTCTTCCTTGCTCAGCTGCAGTGTGAGAATGAAGAGCAGGGAGAGATTCACCCCTCCACACCCCTGGGAAACAAGATCCTCGACAGAGAAATCCAAGCTTTTCCTGCATTCCTTTGGCCTGACAAGCTGTACTACTGTGCACCACCCAAACCTCAAGGAACTTGAAGAATGTTCTCTGGTTCGATGATTTTAGAGGAATTTTTATGGGGTTTAGAGAATGTTTCTGGTTTCTATTTAGACCGTTCCTCTTTCAGTAACTGCAATAATTTAGCTGACGAGAATCAGCTGTGTTAACTTCTCTGTCTAGTGCACCATAATGTAATTTCCCTGTTCTGCAGTGCTACCACACAGTTCAGCAGTCCATCCCTGCCTCGTGAAGGGGAAATAAGTGCAGCACAGGGATAGGGGCACAGCAAGAACAGCACAGCTGGAGGTGAAGCCAAATGACAAGGCAGACTAACAAACTGACGGCTGCTCCTTTTAGGAGCAGCAACAGCCGCAAGCTGGACTATGAAATTCTAGAAGAGTCGTCATTGCAGGCGTCAGGGAACCTCAGACAGCTCCCAGAGGAATCGCCAGTTTCCTGCGAGCTCTGCTGCTGGAAGGGAGCTGTTTTCCCTTCGTCCCTGCCAGCCCGGGTGCACGGCCCTCCCTCCCACGTATCCTCGCTGACGTCTGTCCTTGGTCCTCTTCCAGGCAGGCTGTGACTTGGCACTCAGTCCCACAGCTGAGCGCCAGATCCGTCCCCAGCCTTCCCTCGGAGCTCATCCCGCCCGTGGCCGCAGCCCGACCCTGCGACCGCCCGGGGAGCCACTCGGAGCCTTCTGCTGTGCTCAGGTCCGAGGCTTCACTGCCCTGCAGGGGGCTTGCAAAGCTCTCTGCTGTATTTACTCACCTTCAATCTTTTTTTTTTTTTTTACAGAGACTGTAAACAGATGTTTTAATAGCCATTTCCTGCACACCACACATAGCCTTTTTCCTTTCTCTAGTTTAGGGGTTTCTCATTTCTGCAAACTTCTTAATTACTATCTATTCATCTGTCCCACTTCACATCAAACAGAAGTACAGGCTACACCTCAATCCACACTCATCTTTCATTTAACGAGGTTCTCAGAAAGGTTTTCCGTAGCTTCTCCATGCAGTCAAACCAAAGAAGAACTTGCTTCTGAAAGCAATGGGTGCCAATGAGCACTCAGTTTGTGAATTAGCGTCCAGCCACAGATGTGAACAAATCTCTCACTTGCTGTGGCCCAAACCTATCAATGTGAAAAATAACAGAAGTTTTAAGTAAGTGTAATTCCCGAGCAAAGGAACAGATAAAAAGAACAGATTAACTTGTGATAACATAAATTATTTCTCTTGTGCAAGAGCAGTTACCAGCAATTGCAGAGAGAAATACCCTTATTTATATACTGTTTCATCATGTATGCCATGCAGGTATTAGGACTCCATACCCTATGCACAGACATGTTGGTAAGCACATCCCCAAACATCCAGATGTTTGCCAGCAAAGCATCTTTTGTGTGACAGATACCAATGCAAGCAGGTTTTCCTAGGAATCCCACATGTCCTTGGAAACAAAACTACATGTGTGGCCATTTTAATGATCACCCGTTTTTTTCTACTTCTTTTGTTATTAACTTTTCCCTCCAGAAACCCTCCAAAGTTCCAGCTGGTGGATACATCTGAAACAGCAACCACTACATTTACACAAATCCTTTTGCAGAAAAAGGAGATTCTTTGATGGCCAGAAATTAAATGTCTTCCCACCTATGAAGGGGAAGGCACACTCGGTTTGGGTATGATGGATAGTACTGCAACTCACACGTTCTTTACAGATGAGAGGAACGCCAATATGTGCTTTGTAGGTTACAACAGGCCCCATCACATCTTCAGTGACAGCAGGAATGGCTCAACAGCTATGCAAAAATGTGGAAGCACAAAGTGTTATTTATCAACAGGTGTGTTACTGACTTCATCAGCAACCTCTGCCACGGCAGTGATGTTCATGTCACTGAAAAATAGTCTTAAAGATGGTGCATAATGACTCTTTTTAATGAGACTTGTCAAGGCCAGGAGTGGGGCTTTGCTTCAGTACCTGATGTAACTCTCCCTGTGGTGTTTGCTGGCCAGTCTCCAATACACAGAGAAATACACTCAATAAGCAAAGTCACATCTCAACAGTCGTTCATTAATCCTAGACTTGGTGGCTCCTACAACTTGAAATATCGAGGCAGGAGATAAGTATTAAACACAAATCCTTAGTCATGTTCCACATACACCACACAGTCAATTCTTGAATTACTGCCTGGCACACTTGGGGTATTAAAAATGCTGTAAATTTAAGAAATCAGAACATCAGTGGAAAAATTGGCCATGCAAGTGTAGAGCTCACTGCCAAAATTTCAGGGTTGAGGGGATGAGCTTAAACTAGGACAGATTATTACGAGCCACCTTCAGCAAAAGACAATTGGCTTCTGTGATGCTTGAAAGGTGGCAAAGCAGTACAGGAAAGAGCTGCTGTGTGACACAGCATGGGAACCTCCAAATTTAGCATCACAATAGAGGAAAGTACTTTATTTCATATAAAGGCATATAATACCCAGATATTCCATTTTTTCTATGGCAAAAGTAACAAAGAATGTAAACAATAAATTAATGAGAAGAAAATGCATGGGGAAGGCGCAGGCCTGGTGACTCAAGGGGAGTGCTGGCCCCACCACAAACACCTGTATTTGAACATGAGGGAGGTGAAAACAGAGGAGCTGCATGTGCCCACTTTCTGCAGCCCCAGGGGAGGTCGCAGCATCAGTGGTCAGGCACAACACCAAAGGGCTTACACTAAAAGGAAGGAAGCATGTAAACAGTGTATAAACAATTTTAACTAACCTAAACCCATTTTTACAAAGCTTCAATCCACTTCAGAAAGCTTTTCCTATCACAAACATAGACTGAGCCTTTAGTGAAACAGCAGGGTGATTTTGGCCACTAAACATTTTGAACCTCCCCCCATATATATGTAAACGCACACGTATTCCAGTCAAAATTGGAGCAGGAAGGGACTCAGTGCAAGCTTAAAGTACAAGGGCTGTTTTACAGCTCTAGGGATTATTCTCATCTGTCTGAGTGGAGAAGTAGATTGTTGAACAACAGGCATCACACAATCAACATAGGTCTCTGCTTCCTCAGAAATGCTTGTCTCATCTTTTCCCAAGATCCTTTTTAAGGAAGCAGCTACAGCAGCATGGCACTAAATTAACCCATAATTCTACTGTTAGAGTGAGGTTGGTGCTGAAAAAAGGGTGAAATTTAGCAAATGGAGATCGCTATAAAAACAAGGAAGAACTTACAATATAACCCATCACACCATAAATTCAAACTAACAGGCAGGCTTTCCTAAAGTTGGATTCTCTGAGAAAACAGCATTTGCAGGATTTTCCAGACAATGCGAACACAAAACAGCATTTCACTTACCTACATGCAGGAATTTCTGCTCAGTCCCAATCAGGGGCAAAGCGGTTTGCCCCACAACCAGCACCAGAGAGGGGGTAAGCAAATTACCTACAACCATTGCAAAAAGCCACCAGAGGAGGTGAAAGGCCTGACTTTTTTTGCAAGTGTGGTCACTGAGGGTGTTGTGCCTGTGTCAGGGGAAGGACCAGAAACTCCAGCTCCAGCAGCTGCTGCTGCCAGGGCAGTACAGCACAGGTCAGGTAAAGGCACCAGACCTGGACAGCTGTGTGCTTCCTGCACTACAAAGAGCTGCCTGTCAGCAGGTGAGTGTTGGAAAGCACAAAGAAAAGGGTGGTGTTTGGGCAAGGTTCACTGCCCTTCAAGCTGTGACCCCATCTCTGCTTTACATTAAAATTGTAGGAGGTGAGCAGGGACCAGAAGATGCAGGGGAGGAAGAGTAGGTGTGTCCTGCCAGGTTGTGCGCCAGGTGGAGCTCAGAGATGTAATCCTGGCCAGCACGAGTTCACCAGGGCACCTGACCCGGACTCCTTATGTTCTGCTACCTTAAACACCACGGGGGACAAAATCCCCCCTTCACCACACCTGTGCCACTGTTGTTGCTGGAGCTGTTTTTTGTGCCCAGAGGCGAGCAAGAGGTGGGGTGGAAGCTTGCAGCATCGTTTCTTTGCTGGCATTTCTCCCCTTTGTTTTTGAGGTTCCTTCCCATCATCTGAGTGGCGTAGCCTGTAGTATGCTGAAAGCTTGATAATAAGACAGATGACATCTGTTTAGGTCACATCTTAGAAAGGATTAATGCTTCTAAGGACTTACAAGCTACAGCTTAGCACTGCTATCTGAACACATGGGCCGTGGTACATGTGATCGCTGTCAGCTCGAGACTCAGCACTTCTACAGCTCAAGAAACATGGAAGCTGGACATCCAAATGACAATGGCAAAGGATATGCATCATTCCCTTCGCTGATGCAGACTGATAGTGAAAGCCACAAGCGACTGTGTGCTTAGTGTGATGAAGGAGCTCCAGGAGGAAAACCACCTCCACAGCACAGGATTTGCCTGGGGCAGGGGTGCTGCCCCACGGAAAGTGACAGGCTCATTCCAGCTGGTAGAGGTGGAAAGTGGAGCACACCCATTTCTATACCGAGCTACCCCCTGCAGAGGGGCAGGGGAGTGGGATGACCCAGACTGTAGCATCAGCAGAAAGCACCACAGCTCCCTCCCTCAGCAGGCAGAAAGTATTTGCGGGCACGAAGTACTTGCAGACTCAAGCAGCCCAAGGCTCTGTGCACAGGCTCACAGGCTTTAGATTCCTCTTTTTTTTTTGCAGAGGGTCAGCTGGATCTTGTGACCTGTATAAATAACAAGGCCTTGGAAAGAAGCTCAATAGGCACATTGTGTTCTTCATTTCAGATCCATAGTTCAGAATGAAGGAAAAAGAAATAAAAGTTAGAAATCAATCTTAGAGCCCTAAAGTCCCCTGGAAGGGAAAGATGAGTGGCTGACGCAGCAAGTTCCACTGTTATTTAACTGGTACTGTGGGAGTTGATTAGAATTATTTATTTCCAACTCATAAACCCATATGCTGCCTCTTTCTCTCTTGCCAATTAACAGTATTACTTAGCACTAATAGACTGCTTTCATTTTCAAGGGGCTTAGGAAGACAAATTAATCACCTCAACATGTCTGAAGGGAACAGATGGCAATGAAGCATTAACATTGCAGTTTCACAGTTGGAAAAGCTCCTGAGAGAGGGGGCAGTAGGAGTGTTTGGAGGGCACCTGGCCCTGCTCCCTGTGTGGAGCTGGGGTTCCTCAGTCTTGTCTCCACTCTGAGTTTCTGCTCTAACCCAACCTCACCACAGATTACTTTTCCTGAGCAAAGTTACACTGTTTTCCTTATTCCACCTTTAACAGGGGTAACACCCCTCCAGAAGGCCTCTTACCTCAGCACATCTCCAGACAGGTCGTTACTGCTTTGGATTTAAAAGACTAAAGGTCTATCCAATAATGCAATTAGTCCATCCTGTCATTGTTTCTTACTGGCTGTAAGCAGAGAAGTGATCAGGAAAAAATACATTCCCCAGTCCGTCCAGAAGGGATGTTCTTTTTCCCTGGAACTTCTTGGCTACGTTTGGGTACAGAAGAGCTGACTGCTTCTGCCTCGTGCCACTTGCCCTGTCTCAGGGGACCGTGGCCATGGAGCAGTGTCGCTCCGTGGGGCGTTTTGGCTCAGCCAAACAACACACACTTCCTTAAGCTCCATCTGGAAGGAGGATAAGCTTTCTCCAGAACAGGGGTTCCCACAGCAAAACTCGTGTCTAAAGTGAGGGGTCTGTGGCCATCCTTAAGAGAATCATCTCAGGATCCAGGTCTCCACAGAGTGACCTGGGAGTGAGAGAGAGCCCACAGCAGTCCTGTCACAGGCTGCCAGCTTCAGAGAGCCCTTCAGCAGCACATCCCCACCCAGCTGCTGCCTCCTCATGGCCCTGGGGGCAGCAGGAATCACTGGGGAATTCATGGAGGCACTCATGTTACTGGGCCTGCAATGAATTTGGTTGGATGGCCTTTCCTTTTGATTCCCAGACATTAAGCAATCTGTCACACACACAACTCTAGGAAGCTGCTTCTCAGAACAAACTGACATTTTCAGGAGAGGACCAAACAAATAAGTACAGTGATTTTAAAAGTGACTGATATGACAGCGACAAAGCAACTTTTTAGTGGTTTGTTGTTTTTTTAAAAATTGATTTAACTATGGAAGGTTTTTATTTAAAACATTGAGAGAATATCTCTGTTTCAGTATTTAAACCTCTAGCCAAAGATTATCTCAAATAGCAGCTCTGCAATGTTAACAGTGTCAACTGTCTGGCAGGTTTTAGTCTCTCCTCTAGGAATGATAATAGAAGATAATAATTCAGAGTGCAATTATTCTAACGCCTTTTCAGAACCCCATTTTCGGCATACTGATATTAGTATCAATTCCTTTCAATCTGTGCTGAGCCACTGAGCTAAGCATCTCAGCCCACTATCAATCTCTCAGCCTCAAGTATTATATACAATGAAATCCTTCTAGAGACATTAGTCAGTGTGTAGGGACAACATAACACATCCAAACATCTGCACTGGCTGTGGCTGTTCCCAGATGTTAGGGGAAAGAAGGAGCACTGAGGCACAATGGTGAAGCACCCAGCGTGTCAGTGCAGCCCTCGCTGAGGATTGCAGGGAAGGGCAACCCCAATTTCCTCAGCTGTAACTGGTACCTGAGCATTCAGGCTGGGGAACAGAGGGAACACAATGCAGTGCAAACTGGCTTTCAGATGGGCTCAAGAAAATAATACACCCTGATTTCACCTTGGCTCGATAAGCATCTGTGTTCAGCATTGACTCACTCACTTATAAATCTAGTATGAGCTTTTCTGCTACTTTATTCATATTTGAAAGCAGAATGTAATGGATTTGGATTTTCCTAAGTTAGAAAACATTAAAAAACAGAATCAGAGTTCTCACATTTATAAGAGTAACACTTAAACAGTGAATACTTAATACACAATGTGGCTGCATTTAATTTTTTAAAAAAATTGAACCCAAATGCAAAGTGAATCCAAATTGCCTTCTTTTTTTTTTTTTTTGAGGCACCCATCATACAAGAGAAAAGACTTATTTATCCATGCAGCTAATATTCAGATTACTGTTTTTGCTCATTTTTTTTTCTCTTAGATCTCCATTAATATACCTTGTACTTTAAACCTTTGCAAAAGCATAGGAAACCCTCAAACATAAACACTATTTTTATAAACAACAGTAACTCCAATTATCATCCTAAACACTAATAAGTGAGCATCTGTTTTTCTGGACTTGCAAATCATTGGTATCCTTTCTCCTTACCTGCTGCTTTTCTCATTCAGGAATCATAATCAGTGTTTAGGACTGTGGCAGCAAGTCCAATGCACAAACCACAAGTAACTGCCACCAGAGCTGTATGAAATCCAAGAGTTGTTCCAGCTTTTATAGTATAACAGTCGAAGGATTCAAGGGACTTGACCATATTGTTCCTGTCCCTTCTGCAAACTATCTCTTTCTGACAAGTTTGATACTGGTCCCATTTTATCACCTTCCTAGAGTTGGGGGGCTTTATTTTAGAGGGGTTCTTGGATTGGCAGGGGTGGAAAAGATAATACAGGTTATTCCACATGTCAAATGGCTTAAAAGTATGGATTATAATGGCCATGGGTGCAAGTTACACTTGCTATTTCAAAGGTTTAGTTTGACTCTTCAAATCTTTAGTTCTCCTGCACACCCAATGACAACAGGCAACACAAGGTTTTAGACTGCCATAGTCCTTAAAATTCTCAAAGTGTAATATTTGAAAAATTCAGGGAGAAAACAGTGTTCAATACTCTGGGCCACAAAATGAGTTTATATAGAAATTGTTTAGCTAAACTCTAAATAACAGCAGAGTGATTTTATTTAACTACTCATTACTTCTTTACTTCTATTAAAGCTTTAAGAAAAGGAATTTTAACATCCAGGATCATTATCAAAACTTGGATGCTCAGAGCTGTAGAAGCATCCTGAGTAAGGCATCATATTCCAGTGGTTTCACAAATGATTTGTGTAAAACTCATTTTGAGCTCAGACTTCATTGAGGCCAAAATCCCAGGGCCTGAACGAAGCCTCCTGAACTCAAAGCAAATTTCACAGCAGCCAGCTCTGCTTAATTCCACTTTGTCCAGGAGTGAAAATTTAATCTTCAGCCACTCTATATTATTATATTAATGCACCACAGCTCATTGACCAAAGGCCACGTATGACACTGGGAATAGTACTCTCAGCTTCCTTGACAAACCTTTCACTTCAAGCAGGCCCTGCACTGTGGCTGCATTACACTATCAGAAAAGGTGTCTCACTGAGAAACTGTCTGCAAAGTTGTTTTTAGGAGGAAATAAATCTTTAAGCTGCCCAAATGACCAAGGCACTCGGAACAAATAACCTTAGATCTGTACCTTGGGGGAGACACAAGGTCTCACTTTTAGCAGGCGCTTGACGTCAGACCAGAGAGGAAACACAAGACGAGCAAAGGTTACGTGCAAACTGTCCCCTGTGGCTTATGCAACAGCCAAACAACGACTGATCAGGATAGATGCACATAAAAAGAACTCACTGCAAATTACTTTTAATAAAGGCAAAACAAAACTGCTTATGAGTTGTAGGGTATGATGTGTGACAGACTGATCTGAACACCTTTTGTTTCGTGTCTCTAAAACAAGCATTCAGTAATTCACATTACATGAGTCATCTTTGGTAATACTGTACATTTGTGTCAATTGCTTGGTAAACATCAGTTCTGGATATTTAAACTGTAATTTGTTGTAACCACAAACTAACTGGAAAGTTGGAGGAGCACCCAACGTACGTGAGCTTGCAGAGGGAAGAGTTAGGACTAGTAATACTGAAATTACTTCACAGTTATGTAGAAAAAGTTACAATTCTTTGTCATAGAGCATTACACTATTTTGTCGTTCTACAGTTAAAGTGGGCTTATAGTCAGCATTATTATAAATTAACAGCAAAAGCTCCCAAAACAATTGTAGGGGGTAGGATTGAAAGCTAAGAACTTTGATTAAAGCATAATTTTCTAACTTTGTTTTCTAGCCCTAAATTATTAAAATACAGAAAACGTCATAATTATTTTAAAAAGATGCATCATTTAGAAAAAAAGTTTCATTCCTTACAATATAATTTAAAACTAACATAGAAGAAAACAGTGCTACATTACATACAGTCAAGAGCAGTCAGATGACATGATGCAGATACCACCTTATGTTGTGTCATAGGGCCCAGCCACAAGTTTTTCCTTGCTTTGATGTATATTCAATGATCACTGAACTTCGCCCACTTACCCTGATGTGGCCTGTCCACATGTACTGTGTTATCAATTAAGAGTTGGCATTTATTTACAATTTAAAAGCAGTACAGCTATCCTGCATCCTACAGCCATGCTCACTCCACTGCAGTACTGGAACGAGCACAACAGCTTGGATATCTCAGGGAATGCATCATTGTCCTGAAAGGCCTTTTTTTCGCTGTTTTTTCAGGAGGTGGGTCCTCGTTACTTTTCTCAGCCGCCTCAGCAGGCTCTGTCTGGAACTGTTCTATTTGAAACTCGAGATGTTTTTGAATGGCTATCCCGAGAACTTCTGGATCCACAGACGCCCCATACACTTCCCACGTCATTCCTTCATCATCCCACCTCACTTCACGTACAGGAGATTTGGGGGCCTCCAAGTCTTGCTCCAGGTTCACCTCTGGGAATACGTGTGGGTGACCTTCTGCTGCAGCTGCTGGGCTTGTAGCCACAGATTTGCATTCCATGGTCGGAAGAGTTTGTACCTCGGCATCTCTGCGCTCAAGAGGTGGTTTCACTCCTCTGGTTAAATCATTCATAGAGGTCATAGTCCACATATCCTTAGTTGTCACTACCATGTCAGCACCTTGCTGGCTGCTGAGGGCAACGCAGGCAGCCTTGGTTTCTGGAGGAGCTCTCTCCTGGTGAGCACAGTGCTGAGTGTGCTGCAGTTGTTCTCCAGGAACATTACAGCACTTCAGGACTCTTTTAGCATCCAGGCCCGATTCACTTACTGAAGACACCAGCTTAGGATAGGTCAGAATGTCTGAAGCAGAAAAGGAATGAAAATAGCCAGGTGCTACCGGTTCTCTTCCTGTCTCACTGACGGAGCACACCAACCGCGGAACAAGCTGTATGGACGGGATGGGCAGGGAGTGGCAGTAGGCAGGGATGGTGGCATCTGCCTTCAAGGCATCCTGCCTTATACTGCAGGGCCCTGCAGAGTTGTTATGAACTGCCATCACCATGGGGGAGTAGGCAGAGTTTGGAATATTACCATAAGTCAGACCACCATGAACAATCCCAGTGGCTTGATTGAACATTGTCCTGTTTGGGAAACCATTTCCAGGCATGTGGTGTCCTAGAACAGCAGCATGAAATGTTCCAGGATCTGTGTAAACAGTAGTGTTACGTGGAATAGTGCCACTGTCAAAGGTGTTTGTGGGTACTTGTTGGTCTTTAGGCAGCACTGGAAGATGAGTCACAAGGTTTTGATAGTGAGATGTATTTTCATTTGTTTCTGATCCAAACCTCTGTGTTGGGAAGGACATCCCAGCCCCTGGTGGACCACCATGCCTACAGCTAGAAGAGCTTAGGCTGGAGTGGGTGGCACTGGTTTCTATGTGAGTGACATAAGTCTGCTGTTTGCAGCTGCAGGTTAGGTCTGAGTGGCTTCTCTGAAGGGCAGTTCTTGATTCTTGCATTTCACACGGGCTTTTCTGGTGAGCACCACAGGCTGAAGAGACATTCTCAACGGTGCTGCTTTTCACACACATCCTAGCATCCCCCACTTCCCAGGATGCTGAGGGCTGTTCAATGATAACAAAATGATTTGTAGTCTTAGTTCTGCTCTCTGAACGGCCATTGGCTGACTGGTCACTTAGGGTATGGACCTCTGATCCAAGTCCCATCCTCCCAGACTGTGAGGAGGACCATCCAGAACTCTGCACGCTCCTTGCATCACCCTTGTTTTCCAGGGTATGGCAGATTGTGCTACTGTAGCTTTTCTTTAGCTCCTGTTTGCTGTTTAGCCTTTCCTCTAGACTTGATCGCCCAACACAGGTCAGATTTGAGGAGCTCTTGGACAGGGGGTGACTGTTGATGTTCAAGAGTCTGTGACAAGTAGAACTTAGCGAGTCCTGGTAGGAATGAGTGTGGAGCTGGTGGCTGTCAGCTGACATGGCAAAAAAGAGAGATCTGCAGGAAATGGTGGAGAAGAAAAAGAAGCAATTTAAGAAGGAAATAAATGTACCAGAAACTATAATCTCTACTGCCTTCTGCCTGGGCTTCTTGCTATTCACAGTTCCCAAATACCTTTAAAAAGCACAGTATTCTAGTGTATGTACACTCAAGCCAGTCAGTTTCCATTTTCAGTTTCCACAAAGGTTTGTTTTTTTTTTTTCCATTTCACAAAACACAAAGGGAAACAATTTTCTTGGTTTCTACCTTTTAACAAAAGCAATCCCAACATTACCAATTATCATCTCCCCTGAATTCACTGGAGCCATTTTTGGGACATGCAGAGATGTCATGTAACTCAAGCAAAGACAGAAGTATTTTCAAACCAGATAACTCTTTGCCACAGTGCTCATTAAGCCAGCAATGTTAACGGATTGTCAAAACAAAGAAATGTTCAGTTTTGAGTCTCTTGACGTTATAATTTCAGAACTTCTCCAGTCATTGCTGGAGCTTTCAAACATTAACAAAGCCATTAACCACTGAACAAGTTCCCTCTTTTCTTCATATTTCATTTCACAAGAAGATCACTATTTTAGTCAACTCTTTTCCCAGAGTCCACACAAGTGCACAGCAAAAACTGTTTTGGCTACCTGTGGCAGAGGAGATGTGACATAAAACCCAAAGAGATGAGCTCTCCCAGGCCAGTGTGGAGTCAGTGCCAGTGTTCCCAGAACAAGTAGTACTGGGCAGCACAGGGCACAGATACCCAGCTGGACTGTGACAGCTTAGAGGGCTTTCTAGCTTGTGCTCACCACTGTACCACAGGAGATAGCAGCAAAGAGGGATCCAGTGAAAGGCTGGAGGTGAAACTCCTCCAGGAACCACAGAGGCCCAAGGAGAGTCTGCATCTCAGCACAGACTCTGTTAAGGGTACATGGTTTGGGCTGGTTGGGCTGATCACCTTTGGGAATCCACAAGTTCATGCTGGCTGTGGAAGGTGCACACTCATTGCACCAAAAGCAGGGTAAAAACAAAAGAAGAAAATCTTTAACCAAAGGGTTGTGCTTCTCCTGTCCTTTTTTCAGTCAATTCTTGTTTCTGCTATTGGGTGTAGCATCCTATATATTGTTAATACTTACACTGCCACATCGAAGAAAAGTTGTGATTGAAGATTTTTAATCTAACCAGATTTAGTGATTCATTTTTGCTGATTCAACCAGATCTTCCACTAATTGACTATGCACATTCCCTTGGTGTCACAGAGGTGTTGCAATATTTGTATAACTAGGATATTTTAACATGCTCATGTATTTATATCCATGTACACGCATAGGTGTATTTCTTTTCTACAAGAACTCATTCTATTGAACAGGAAAATCTAGAGTATTTGTGCATTTCTTCCAGGTCAAGTGCTACTGGATATTTTGCTGTGCAGATGTATAGTGGAAGCCACAACTTGTCATTTAAAACAACTTTCCCCCAGATGTTCTCCATACACTCTGCCTCCCTAGCAGGCCTCCTACAGAAACCAGCACAACTGTGCACCGTATCACTAAAATAAAAATGAATGTGTGGAACAAAAAAGTTACATACCTGTGGTGAACAAAAGCATTCTGTAAATGTAACAAGAAAGTTTGCTCATTACACCAAGAACTTGGTGGCTGCAAGGGCTCGCATTTGACCCTCTCAGTGAGAAGTCTGTAATAAATGATCCTTCTAATGTGATATTTACAGGCTCAAAGAGTCATTTATCAACCAGCATAACTGATAAAGAGCACACCATTTGCTCCATCCACAAACCAAGAGCTCTACTGCTGATCCAGGCAGCTATCAGTGCTTGTAATTCCATTTTTACTGGTAACTTTGGCAGGCTAACAGGTTGCAATTTTCCCGTCACCTGAAACACAGTTGTGTTGCCTGTTTTCCATAATGAAATTAAATAGAGCATGACAACGTTGAAAAATAATAATATCGTTAAAAAATAATAATAATAATCACTTCCTTGGGAAGCTTCTAATTGCTGGCTGTGTAGCAGGGACTTTTGACTGGCAGCAATATGGTCTAGCAAAGGGCTTGCTCACATTCGGACTGTATGCAGAAAAAAGGCCGTTTCCCGTCCCTCATTCGTGCTTCACCTCCTCCAGCACGTCATCTGTCCTGCAGCCACTCACACACATGGGGATAGTCTGCCACACAGAGTTCAGAGGAGTCAATAGGATTAAACACCAGAGCATAGCTGTCTGCAAGGTGAAAACCTTACGTTTAATCTCTTTAACAGATAACACCTGCAAAGGCTCTCACACACACCGGGATGAAACAACAGTCACTAACGGGAACCCTCAGCCACAAATACTGAGACTCGGGAGAAGGGAAGGCTCCTGTTACAGATGATACACGGCTCTGTGAACTTTGAAGGGTTCTCTTACAAAGTTTACAAGGTTCAAATACGTAAATATACACAAAGACCAAGGCCTCTATTTGCTTTCTTTGTGTAGCATTGCTGCAGAAACCTCTCTAACTGAAAGAAGTGATGCAATTTGAAACGGATTCATCACCTCACACAAAACAGATTCAGACAAATGAAACAGTCCAAATATAGTGACATTACTGAAAACAACATCCAGTGTGATGCTGGCAAGGAAACCTCCAAGAGAACTCTGAAGAACTTTATTTTTGCCCCACTGCAGGTGAAATCAAGACCAAATGTGAGCCAATGCAACACATATTACACATCTACATCTACATGTATAACGTTATAACCAACAACTACCAGCAGCATTCGAACATCTCTGCTCAGATATACCGGTGTTCCAGGCTAGCAAAACTGTAACAATTATCCAATGATTTTTGGGCCTTGAAAACAATAGGAATGATTGACAGTTAACTAAAATAACATCTCACCTTCTCACTTGAGACTTTGTGACACAATTAAGGATGGAGAAAAAATTGGTAAAAAAAGAAACAAAGCCCCATTAAAGCACGATGAAACAGCTTCCTTGAGAATAATGCACTTTCCTGTCACGTTGAAATCTGAAGTTACTTTTCCCAGGCAGCCTGAACATTTCTCCTTTTATAGGCCAGCTAATGCTTTCCCCCTTCATTCCCTGCTCCTCTGCCCCATTTAGGAGATCTTAGACAACCAGAACATTGTGTCCACCTGGCAGAGGCAGGGCCCTGGGCCAGACTTGTGCACGTGGAGCTCTGCACGGAGAGTGACAGCTGCAGAACAGATCTGTGGTGGCCCTGGCCTTTCCTCACCTCTGCTGCAGCCAAACGTTGCCTCAGCATTTCACAGCAGCGTAAGTCAGCCTGCAGGTGTGCCACAAACACACCAGCTTGCTAATCCTGATAACTCTTTTTTTTGTTGTTGTTTTTGAAGAGGCTTAGCTCTCATTACATCAGTTCATCAATCCAACCACATCACTAACGTCAGCACAGGGAGGAAAAAAAAGACCGTCCCCCTTTGCAGAAACACAAACCCACACGTGGCACAAACCCAGAGCAAACCCGTACGTGCAGCACCCTTCTTCACAAGCCTTTGGAAGTGGCACGTAATCCCACACTTTACTTCCCAAAGCACCTTTCACACGTGCAGTGCTGGCACTGACTGCTCAGGGTGCACAGAAATTCTTCCATGTAGGTCCACAGCCCCCACAGAAGGGGCCCGACCCCGCACACCCACACGCTGAGGTGCAGCACGTCCCACGGGGGCCTGGGAGGCTCATCCAGCTGGTGACTCTGGAGAAGGAGCAGGAAGGAAGCAGAAGTGTCTGGATGGTCACACTGACGCACCTACCAGCAAGGGGCTGGGTCAGGCACCGAGAACTGTGTGACAAACTTTTTCAACAACAACAACAACAACAACAAAATCCAAGCCCAAAACACGGGACCTCTCTAATGTCACAGTCGTACAACACCACTGTATTCTGTGAACCAGCTAATTAGAAACGGATTAGCATGTGACACGTGGATAGAGACACAGATGACTTAGTGGGTACTTAGAGACCCAAACCAACTGGGTAGAGAAGATTGCTTTGCTTAACTTTGCTTCTTCAAAAGTAAATACACCATTTATAGGGAAGGAATTTCATTCAAAATACCTATTGTAGGTTCTGAGCTTGTCTGAAAGATTCTAATTTGGAAGCTCAAAGGAAATCCACACCTGACTAGACAAACAAGAAAGCAGTAACTTTGAGGCAGATACTCTGCTATGAATATATAGAAAATTGTTAGACAAGCAGAGAAAGGATTAGGATAGAAATGGAATTAACATCCACTATTTTTGGCTTAGCTTCAGATAGCTTATGAGAGGATCTAGGCTGCTTTCACTAATTCCACTGAACTACTTTAAAGCAACAAATGTGTATTTTGCTATGACTTATGATTAAAGTTGTGACCTATTTAATGCACCAGTAAATTTAGTCTCAAAATATTAAATACAATGTATGTTATCAATTGAAAGACATACACTGGTAAATTAATGATGATTCTAAAATTCTTCAGTATGTTTATGTTCCATGCCTGTCAATATATAAAGTAAGATTTCATGTAAAATAATAGCACCACATGTATTTCAGTATGATCATATTTAGCTTCTGTATTATGTATCCCTTAGTGATTGCTTTCCTCCCTGCATTGGCAGGCCTCAAAAGAGTGATATGAAAAATGAGACATCTGCAAAACAGATCACAGTTTTCATAAGGAGGATACTAACATGGGATACTGAAATGAGATGATGTGTTAATAACAAAAGAAATCCAGCCATTTCCTCCAACAAGCAAAGAGAGAAACTACAAAATGCCACAAAAGGAACTCAGCTGCTGGATCCTTTAAGGATGCTTGATTTTGAGAACTGTCTCAAGAAAAAAATCTACACTGCAACTTGGCGAGACACGTGACTTGACAAGAGTGACTATGCTCTTTCACAGAATCAGAATGGTTTGGTTTGGAAGGGACCTTAAAGATTACCTAGTTCCAACCCCCTGCCACGGCTGAGGTTCCACTCACTGCATCAGGTTGTTCAGGGCTCCACCCAACCTGGCCTTGAACGTTTCTAGGGATGGAGCATCCATAACTTCACTGGGCAACCTGTCCCAGTGCTTCATCACCTTCACAGTAAAGAATTTCTTCCTAAATCTAATTTAAATCTCCCATCCCTTGCAGAATACTTGCAGAATTTGGGAAGAGTAAGAGAAATTTAATGCTATTTACTAGAAACAGGCATGCAGTGCCAGAGACTTATTCCTCTTAGAGTTCCACAGTTTGTTTTTGCTTTATGTAAGTGTGGTGGTCAACCCACAAGTCAACCCACATGTCAACCACTCTTGTAACAGTGACTGCAGGCTGTTCCACCCATCTTTACTCTGCTGATCATACAACGGAAAAACCAAAAATTTCTTCGCAACATTTCATTTTATGCTTTCAAAACCAGCATCTGACTGCAAAATAAGTGATAAAATCAGAGCCAGTTTCAGAAGTGAGAGCAATAATATGCAAATGTGTAATTTGGAAAATCATTTGGCAATTTGATCCACACCGATATTTTTGGATGACAGCTGTAAATTTCGGGTCCTTGACCTGAATTTGCTCCTTTATTTGCATCATTCTGGCCTCACTGTGCATCAGTAACCTGTGCAATCATCAGCTTCACAAGGCAAACACAGAATTTCTGCAATAGCACTGAACTCCAAGACAAACACAGATATGTTTTATACAAGGAGAGTAGTGTGATTTTAATTAACTTAGAAGATTTACTTGAATAGAAGGCTGCTATATGTAGGTTCTTAACTCTGTTTAATCTTATTACAAACACCATGGTTATACATTTGAAAAGGCAAGAGTAGTTTACGGTTAAAATGACAGAACTTCAACTACAACGTAAGGGGCAGCTGTCACTTAGCCATGAACACTGCTGACACCTGCCTGGGACACAAGACACACACACAGGAACACCTAAATTTCTGCCTGAACAGCCAAATTACCTCAGGTATCAGAAGCAGTACAGCATATTTACACTGTGTTCTCTTCAGGCCTTGTATTTAAACAATGTCTGTTCCTTATTGGAACCTAAAACTGAACTAAGATACATGTTTACTGTGGTAAAATGACATAAAAAGGAACATCATCCAATATGACATTGATTTCTTTTAGAGCACTACTAATTTTGAAGAGACTTATAACCCCAAAACAAAAAAAATAAGAGCAAGGTTACGTCTAAAAATGTGTCCCTGCTTGCCCACATTGAGAATTACCAGTAATTTCCACAAGATAATAAAGATCTGTTTTGCACTTACAAAAAGATTGACATGCTAGTATGATGAGTTCTGATGGCCTCTCCCTTACTACTACTACTGAAAGAAACAGTTCATTAACAGTAATCACTAACATTTATGTTGGGTGGGGGGAGTCAAACCACTTGAAAGGCACTGGAGAAACAGGATTAGCCTTGGTAAAAAGCTTAGAGATTCAAGTGTCTGGGATTAGGGGTTCTGTTGTTGTTTTTAATTGCTATTTTATTTTGGTGAATTATAAGTGAAAGGAAGAAACAGAGGAGTTACAACAGGGTAAAAAGTATCACTCGTCACGGAACATAAAAGAATTTCTCCAAATTCTGTCAGTACAACTATTTCAATGCAACTAGATTAATAAAGACTTAGGTTGAGACCCCAATCACTTAACCTTTAATCCATCATCTTCCTGTAGGCTTTGCATTTTGGAATAGCATTATAAATGTACTATGACTTTTTCAGTCCAATCTGCTAATGTCCTTTTGTAAATATTTTAGGTCATCTTCAATATTTTCAAGGATCAGACAGATCCACAGGACTGACTGGTCTGGGCACCTACAAATGCCATCAGATGGACACAGCAGACAAGTGCACACTGAGGGGAATGGATGGGATCGTTTCTCAGTTCTGCACCACGAGAAGCACTGGTGACAACGGTTCATGTCACTGGGACCACAACTCACCTCTAGGAAGAGGAGTACATTTGACAGGCTAGAAAATCTGAGAGCAGAAGAGTTATGACCCTCAGTGCACAGCACTGCAAAGGCACACTGGACTGACCTCTCTCTGCATTGACTGGTAACAAGATGAGAAGGAAAGAGTCCCCTTTTCCCATCTCCGTATTGAGGAGTGAAGCAGAGACTTCTTCCCCCAAATGCTGAAGGGACCATGGGTAGCCTGGTTAACAGTGACCTCACGAGGGGATAACAATGAGTTGCCACATCAGAAAATGAATACATTCCAACATATTCCAATACATTCACCTCAGTACAGAAGGACAGGGCCACTGTGTCCACAGTTACCCCAACAGCGTAAGAAAAGCCATGCAAGAGGGAGAACATTCTCTTTTAAGAACCTGCAGGGACAGCCCACAGCCCTGGGACAGTCTGAGCCAGGAAAGCAGAGCTGAGAACTCTGAATTTTAAGAATAAGAAGAACTAAAGTGAGAGTGCCACTAGAGAGGAGCCTGATATGGATGAACCCAAGGAGACTATTTCAGTGACATCTTTAGCTGAACTCCCAGGCAGGACAATTCACATGGGGCTCTAAAAAAATCATTGGGAAACCAGAGAGAGATGCACTCTATCACAAGGGAAGCATGTGTTGGGATGTAGTCCTGACACCACCACATGATTACTGTGTAACTATGCATCCTCTTCACCACCTTTCTTTACTTAATCATCCGTCCCAGAAACAATTTCAAAAAATCTTGGATTTTGATCTTTTTTTAGAAGAATTTTACAAGCAAAACATTACTCCCACTCTGTGTGTGCACACAGATCTGCCTCAGCATTCAATTACCCTACAATATACCAAACAGAGCTAAAATATGAGATATTGTACAGTCATATTGGATGCTCACTGTTAGTGTTTGACAGCTCACTTCTTTTAAGCTCAGCTCTTCACTCAGAAGACTTAAAATGTTTTAATTACAACTGAAATATTCTGATATGCTCATGTAATCAGCTGTTTTCAGCAGCTGGGGCTTTAAAAAAATGAAATATTACGACAGCAGGCAACACTGACCTAGAATCATGCTTACAGTGAACAGTGCATGCCTACAGAAGTGGTATATTAATATAATTTCTGGTTTAAGCAGATCAGAATTAAGCAAAATGAAACTGTTAATTCAGCTGCCAGGTTTATGCTGTTAAGAATTGCTGGCTACTGATATCCACTGGTAGTACAGAAGTCCTGTGAGAAAAACATTTCACAATTTCTTTAGGAATTGATATTTAATGCAGAAAACGTGCGATGATCTTTGAAAATTTGGATGTATTTCAGAGCAACAGACCCTAGTGAACCTTTTCCTCTTCATAGCAGAGGATCAAATAGTATTCCATCAACACATACCAACTTGGAGGGGACAGGGTCAGTCTGGTATAGAAAGACTTGTGCTCCTTAAAGCTCCCTTTCTGCGTGTATTCCTCAATCCTGAGCAGACTGCTTCCCAAGCAAACCCACTCATCTGGAACTCTGCAAAGACACACAGCCATTGCTTGCTCAGCAAGCCTCTGCCTGCCAGACACCCAGGCATGCAAACTGTGTGAATCACAGCTGCCTGTGAAGGAGCATGAACTTAGAAATCATGCAGAAAACCAGCAGCTCATTTACAGCCTGCTTCCAACCTCAGAGCAAGGGAATACAGCTGGATATTAATGCAACCTTTACGAGAGGCTGGCAGTTTGCATGTCCAACAAACTCCACACAACCTGGCTAAGTGATTAGAATGTCTACTTGTAAATTCATGTGTTTTAGTGGAAAATGTTCAAATAATCATTTTTGCTATTTGCCTGAAAGCTTAATAGCAACAGTTAGTGGGAAGATGTGAACTTGGCCAAGACACCTTACCCTATGGATACCCTGGCTCTAACAGCAGGATTCAGCACGGTAGTTGGTTACCTTTGAATATGAGGGCAGTGAAATACTCTGCCCTGACACCTGAACACACATCTGACACCTAAAGCTGTCACAGAGCCTGATTGAATGGATGGACAGTCACTGTGTGTGTGCGCTCTGTGCTGGCTGAAAGGCGGTGGCCAAAAGCACAGAGCTGAGCCTCTGTCTAACGTGCCCAGCCTTTCCAAAAAGCTCACTCGCTTGGTCCAGTGTTGTGCCAACAGAGATAAAAGCTTTATAACTAGTTACTAGCTCAAATCTGCCTTAAAGATACTGCCTGGGTATAGCCTCAGGTACAGCGGCTTTTCATGTTCACATATCAACCTTAATTGAAGGACGGCGGTTCCTACAGCGGCATCAAACAGGAGTAATGGGGACATAAACAAAAGTAATAGTAATAGTAAAAACATCTCCATTAGGATCAAGGAAAACAGTATTTTAGACTGAAAGATGCCCCACCAAAACAACCAAAGGCGCTTCATTCTTCTTCGACAATGTAATAGTTGAGTCTCTTTCCTACCTGGAAAAAATTGACAACTCATCTAGCGAGACCCAGTAATTTACCTTCATTTCTTGTTCCCTTGTTTTTCCCTGTGATTGAACACTACACAAAGGGCCTCAAAAGCCCCTTCAATTCTTTATTTAAATGAGTGTTTGTGAACTATACACAAAACCCTGGAGAAAAGAGAGATTCAAAACGACAATCTATCTACATCCAGAAGCTGCTCTCAGCAGTAGGAGGGAGAAGATTGACTTTTACATCATAGAGAGACAGAAAACTGACTTCCAGGTTATAAATAACAATTGCTTGGTAATTAGAAAGAGGAAACAATTGCCTTCTAATTCTGTCTGTGCCCACTGACATACTGTATGACCTTGAGCAAGTCATTCCCTTTGTGACTCAGTTTACTCACTGTGACTCAGGGATTAGATTCACAAGCCCCTGATGAAGGTATTTAAAGGCTTAATTCATGATTGCAGAGCACTCTCAAACCCCAGAGTGAAAGATATTAAATATAAGACATTGAAAATAATGTATTGTGGCCCTTCTTTTGTAAGACTTGGTTTGAAAGAAATAAATAGAGCATCTCCAGAGGAAATTCTTGTGGTACTTGCAGAAAGCTCACCTTACCAGTAAAGTTGAGACACTAACCAAGCCTCAGAAGCACACCCCCACCTCCCCCAGCTTTCAAGCATCAAGTGAGGATGAGTTATCTTAAGGATTTCAAATACACAAACCCAGTATTACCAGAGTTTCTCAAATTAGGTGTTGTATGTATACACTCTCTATATAATTTGCACGCTAACAGGATGCATATTATATATGCGTGGTATAATAAATAGCAATATTTTATTATAAGCAGCTTCATTAATCCTTTATAAGCAAAGCTGTCACAACTCTAGACCATGTTGTCCTGCATTGCCACATTCACTTGCAAGCTTTTATTTACTATGATGAACTTCTCCTGAAAAAGAGATTCTCTCAGGAATTTAAGCCGTCAGTTCACACTGCAAGCTGTCTTTTGTATATCCTTAAGCTGGAGAAGAACTGGCAATCTCTATCCAAAGGGATAAGTGAGTACTGAAAAGGACTAAAAAGAGGACTATCTAATCGTATTTCATAGCACTGCTAAAAGCTGCCATTGTAGTATGAGCTGGCTTTGAAATCTATAAACAAAGAACATGGGAGGAACTAGGAAGAAGTTTTCATTTCAAATTTGATATTCTGTCATAAGAAAAAGTTATTATGTCAAAGTGCAATCTCTGCCTCTCAAAAAAGCAACTGCCCCAATTTCTGTGTGGTCTAATCAGTCCAATGTGGGAAACTATTATCTGTATTTTTCATAAAATGCCTGAAAGGGATGAAAGGGAGCATCTCTCTACTCTCTCAGGACTTCTCAGGAGAGAAGAAAAACATTGGAGCTCAGCTAGAGGAAAGCCCATGCTATCTAAGGTTTATTTACCACCAGAGACCTTGAGGAGAGAAAAACCAAGACATAGTAAAGTAGCAGATCAAAGTAGCAGACTCTACTTCCTTATTAAATATTTAATAATGTCAGGAACATAAAATTTTGAGGCATACATTTGGAACAACTCAAAAGCTGCAAGGCAATTCAGCTCCTGTCATCACTCAGATAGAGGAAGATCCTGAGGATAGCTAGAGGATAACTCTGTAAGCATCTGGTGTTAACAAGATACTGCTTATAATGAATAAAGTCCCTGTTACAAGAATTCTTTGCTTTTCAAACCTTGGTTTGGCCACATTCAAGGCTCAAGCAGACATAACCCTGAGAAATCTGATCTGATCTCATAGCTGTCTCTGCTTTGAGCAGGAGATGGGAATAGATGGGTTCCTAAGGTCCCTTCAAAAATGAGTGATACAATGATTTTTTTTATTGTTTTCATAATTTTGTGCTTTTATCTGTCCTTGCCAATGAGAAGTTTTCACGTAGCTTCTCATCCTGAGCCTCAAGAGAAGCTGAAATGTGCAGCCATTTTGCAATACTAAACCATCTTTTAATTGATTAGCGAAACCTGCACCTCTTACTGAAACAAGTTAAAAAAGGAATGACTTTGGAAAGTCACAGAAGTGATCCCTGTATTCCATAGGCCAGGGGATACATAGGAAGGAGGCAGTGACTCCCAAAGTTTTCCAATCCATTAGCACCTCTCATGTTACTAAAGCAACAAAAACACTCCACCTCTTCCACAGTTTAGAGGACATTGAGAACTAAATAATTTTAAAAGTCTAAAAAAAAATCCCAAAAAATGAAACAGGGCAGCTTTGTGCATTTATCATCTCTCCAATTTCCACGTCAGGTTTGCCCAGTTTGAGCTGAAAAGGAAGTTGGATCTTCCAATTCAGCTCTGATGAACTGGGTTCTCTCAGTTTTATGCACTGCTGACCACAGCAAAGCTCTGCAAGTCAAATGAAGGTCTTAAAACTGCTCAATCCCATTAACCTTCATTTGCACACTCAGGTGTGCCCTTGCTAAAGCTTAATTAGCAAATGGAGATGGAGAAATACTCCTGCTCCTTTCCGTGTTTTGTATTAAATCCACACTGCACAAGGGTTAAGCCATAATTCTGGAAGACGTAGAACTTTAAAGATGCACATGGGGACAGGCCAGTCTAAAGGTGATCTTTCTCATGATGGTTTTTTTTGTGCAGAATGATGCTTGGCTATAACTCACATGCTTAATGCTCACCCTCATCACCAGGCCAGCAAAGTCCTGGCTGATGTCAACTCCATTTAGCTGCCCTGACCCAATTCCCATGCTCTGAATATACACCTAAGCAGCAGTAGAGACATTTTTTTTTGTGGTTCCTGTTGCTACAGATAATTTCTCTGAGTGGAACTCTATTCTGAAAACTTTAACAGCTTTCCTAAATGGAAAAGATCAACTTCTTGCCCACTAAGGAATCAGAGGATACTCCTTAAGGGACAGCTCTTAAGACATATATGAACTAACAGCTGCATAGCTATAGATTGATTCAATAGTTATAAGGCATCCATAGGAAATATTGCATCACATTATCTTAACCATAGAATAGCTCGTGCAGTATTTTTCAGTTCACTACCTTCTCGTTGTATCCCTCGTGCAGATATTCCTGACCACTCTACTCCAACATTTATTTTCATTCTCCCCCTCATTTTGCTTTTACAGAAAAGATTTCTCTCACATCACTGAAACACCCCCTCATTCTCCCTCAATAAAAAAAAAAACAACCACCAAGACTATTCAGAGTTTAGATAAATCAGATCTCCCAGAATTTTAACAGCCCAGAGAGAAGCCTTTTCAACATATAATACAGCTTTATAGTTTATACCAGTTAAAAACCTCTTATTTCTGTGCAATGAAATGGCAAGAATTAACCAAAGGGCCCCATGGTGTGACTCATTGTTATGGGAAATGACAAAACCAACCAAACAAACCCCTCAAACACAAATTAAAAATGCCAATAAAAACCTAAAGAGTTCATGGCTGACAAGGACAGTAAAGTGTAACATCATTTGTGGCCTATGATTCCTGTTGCACTGCTGCTCTTGGGCCAGAATGGTTTGGGGCTACAAGCAATGAAATATCACAGACACCTGCCAAAGATACAAACCTTTGTTTCCTTTAGGAAGTAAGAGAATTGCCCAGTGACTTGAGGGTCACTTGAAACAGTGAAACTGCAGCATACAGTAACAAAAATAAGCTATATTTTTCCTAATTAACTGGAAAAAGTACTTATCCAAAAAACACCATTAACAGCTCTCTGTCTAGTCCTTAGTCTTTGAAAGCATCATTCCTAGGCTTCATTCTCCTGCAAATGGGATAACAGCTTGCAATATCCAAACACAAAGGACCAATGAAGTACACTCCATTCTCATTGAAAAACATTAACTCCAGGGGAAAGCAATGGACAATTCAGGCTCTTTATCCTCCAGAAGAGCTGCTGAGGAAGAAACAGGATTTTAGTGCTGTTCTGCTCAGAACTAACCCACCTGCACTCAGGTGTAACATTATCTCACTGTTACAGCAAACTTCTCTGCTCCTGGAGTGTTTTAATGCTACCTCCAATTTACCCTTTGTTATTACCCTTAACAGAAAGAAAACTGAACTGCAGAAACATAATGATTATCAAGAACAGCTTTCATTTATTTTACCCTCCCTCAGACACTTTGAATTTTTCAGGTGCAAAGTGAATACGCACAGTTTACTATGGCAGGAAAAATATGGATTTGACATGGCTATCTAATGGGAATTTATGACATCTGGCATCATAAACCAGCTCAGACACCACAAGACCATATGCAGTTTACTGCTCTTGTTTATGCAGTCTTAGATAACTGTCAGAGCAATTAAATTGCAATTGCAGCTTTCTCTAGAGTACAGTTAAGTTAAAAGGTCTGGATTGTAAAAATCAACAAAATCCTATAACTGGAGAAGTGTTTTACAGAGTAACTGAGTCACAACATGAAAACATAAAGTCCTCATCTAACCCACCCTCATTAATGAAACCTTCCCTAAACCTAATTCTTTTACACAGAGGCTCCATGCAGAGGTTTTTGAACTCGTATCTTACTACAATCTACATCCTGCAAGCATTCAGACATATGCTTGGCCCTAAACATACAAACAACTACCTGCAAGCTTTAATCCATGTCTTGGTGCAAGGAAATCACGGATCCTTTTGTACAAGACGATAACTTTGAAGCTTGAGTCAATGAAAGAGAGGTAGATTTTGATCTCTATGTAGTCCATCTTATTTATGCACAAGAACAACATCTTACAAAATATATTTTATCTTATGGCTGTCTTTCTAGTCACCTTTCACGCTTTGAGTTCTCTAAACAGAAATAACTGCTTGCTCCCCCCCTCCCTTTTAAACACCTTGCCCTGAAAACCAGAAGTGCATCAGCACAGATTTTTGCATTTAATCATAGGAAGTTGTAAACCACAACACACACACAAAACACCCTTCTACTAAGGATTCTGATTTGAAACATTTACTCTAGTGACAATAAAAAGCCAAACCAAATCAAATCTTTCACATTGGAAGAGACATGTTTTGGTTCAGGAGAAAAATTTTCTTTGCCATTCTAAATAGCAATTGATCATTTATCTAGGAAGGAAGAGAGTAAAACAAAGCTGATATGCAGAAAGCACTGAAATATTCCTCAGGTTTTCTCAAGTGTTGGATATTAACTTCTTAGGAATTAAAAAAAAAAGTGGTACAAATGGTATAAAAAAACAACGTAAATCATTCTCTGGCAGATTAGTACTAAAAGGCAATGATTTAAAATAGTACGATTTACTCTTTTCTCTTATTTTTAGTATCAAGACCCTAACATACACACAAAGGATAATCAAACAGCATCTTCATAAACTTGCAGATGTGCAGAGGAATAAGATGAACAACATTATGAGTGGTTTTCTCCCCCAAAGAAACAGTGACAAGAATATTCTAGAAACACTTACTAAAAGACAAACACACACACACATGTAAGACACCAGCACCAAAAAAACCCCACCTTCTGCAGAAATATATTAAATTCAATTAAAGCTCGGAGCCATAGCTCTCATCATTTTAGAAAAAACTACCATTTCCTGGGCTTTTCAGTCCAGCTATCACCCCCCTGCTGCCAACACAGCACTTACAGAAGCCTGGGTCTGTCTCTGTGCAGCTCCTCTCCCTTCCCCTCATCTGCTTTGTTACTCTCAAAGACCTGCTGGTAAAACAGGGAGGGCTCGGTGTCCTTACAGGAGACGAGAGAACGGGCAATACATGACTTCTGTGGTCCTTACCTTCCCCCTACTCAGAGACTGCACATCCAGCTTCCCTGTCCAAGTTACTTGGAGGGTATTTAAAAATAGATGCTCAGAAATCTGAGGAGAACAAAAGCCAAAAGAGTTCAGATTTCCTTTCCTTGATCCGCCTGATGCTGTTGACACCAAGGTGAGCATAGGATAAGGGGAAGGAGGCGGGATTGTTAGAGAGCATCAAAGGCAGGAGACTGAGAGATGGGGTTCCCTCTGCCTAGATGTGGCATCCCTCCCTGGCTCCCCCCTTGGCTGGAGAGGAAATAAAATGGAGCCTAGGAGGGAGGGAGAGAGATAATCCTGCTGCTTCATCTGATTAGAGAAACTGGGCCTGTGCAGAGCCGGCAATGCCGCCAGGGAAGCACAGGGAGGGGAGGCAAAAAGGGGCAGGAAGAGGAGGAGCAGAGGGGGAGGAATAAAATTAGAAGGGTTAAAGGAAAATTATAAAAGATATACAAAGGGACTGACTCCAGGGCCAAGGCATCCTGTATGCCCACAATTTCTACCTTCAAGTAAAGGCGAAATCACCAGTAGGAAACACCCACTGCTTCTGGTAATATGGAGCAATTGGAAAAAAAAACTAAATCAAACCCCAGGCCCAGAATACATCGGTCATGTAGGCATGGACTGGGAACGAGGATGTACCAATGGACTGAAAAGAGTGAGATTATTCGTGCTGAGCAGAGGGAAATGGAAAAAACCAGTATGCTACAGATAGTTTTCTAGTTTGTCATGCACAGGACACAATTTAGAACGCATTTTCCACTGCATGTCATTTTCCAGAACCTGTTTCCACTTACTAAAACAAATCTTAGTTGAACCAAAGCGACTTTTTAACAAAGCATGTGTCAGCACACACACCAGGGTGTTTGCAGCTGTGCCCTCAGCTGCCCTCCCACAAGCCTCCTGCCTCGGTTCCCAGTTGTGCTCTCCCTCCTTCCCTGCCTGGTGCAGGAATTTCTGGGCTCACAGCTGCCCACCTATGGCCACCTGCACCGCTAGTGCAGTGTGCTAGTGCAGCCCACAGGAGGCTGTGGTCAGTCTGGCCCTCCCTGCACACAAATGTGAAGGCAGTACCTTGTCCTCACACTCGGCCTGACACAGGGGCTCATTCCAGGGCACTGGCAGGGTCCCCAGGGTGCTGCTGTGGAGCACCCCCTGGCCCATCCTGCCCCAGCAGGAATATCCTGCCTCGACGACACAAGCACCCTCTAAGCTGAGAGGTGTGACCTGTGGTGCATCAGGGAATGTCACGGACAGATGCGACCAGAGGAGTCTTGTCCCCAGCCACGGTGGCCTGTTTTTGTAGAGAATCTCCTCCTTCTCTCACCTTTATGAAACGCTACGCTCAGTCCTTTCCCAAGCACCACTCCTTGTCTCTGCACTGCAAGCTGCTTTGATTTCTTTCTGGCCTATTCCCCTCCATTTAAAGCTTCACGCAAGGCAGGCTGGCTGGATCTCTAATGGGTTAAGGAGAAGGATGCCAAAATATCAGAAAATAATCCTTTCAAGTCCTCCTTCTTTCTGTTCAGGAAGGAGTTAATACCTTTACTGCAAACCACTTAGAGCAGTTCTCACTTTGTTCCCAAGTCTTCACCCAGTACCCCCCTATCAGGCCTAGCTCAGCTGAGAGAGGGGGATCAAGATCCCCTCTCTGATGCTTTTAGGAACGTAATATTGCTCCCTGAGTCTTCAGAACGGGCTGCAAAACCAGTAATTTCCTATGTGCTTCCAGGCTTTGTTCCTAGATGCACATCCCCACAGACTCACTGAGCAATTACTGCCTCGGGCTACAGGTCAGGGTTTCAGGGGTTCAGAGCCATGCAGGGGTCAGCAGCAGCTCTCTGGCTGCCACGTTTACTACAGCAACAAAGCACAGCAGGCACTACAAGTCAGCTGTTTGTGCTGACCTCGACATCCTTCCTGCCAGGCCGGAAACAGAAGTTCCTCGAACCTGTCCCTTCTGGCACATTCTTATCAGCATTCCTGGTGGCCCAGGATCATGCCGAAGCAAACCTCCCCACCCCGTGGCCTAGGACTGCAGTGGTGCTGCAGGGAGAGCACAGCTCTACAGCATTTGCTTCCTTTCTTATTCCAGCAAAAGACCTTTGGCTGGCATGATGAGACAGCCCTGGCACTTGCAGCTACTCCAGCATTGTTCCATGGGTGCCAGTGGCCAGCTGTGGAACAACTCAGTATGACCATCCACTCAAATTCATCTCCCAAACTTGTCTCAAGTTGCCCAAGTGATGTCCCAAGCACATATAAAAGGTACAATGTGAGAATAATAACTGCACTTAGCTTTTCCTCTAAACCCTCTACGGCAGGAATTTGCACAGCTCTCATACCTTGGTATGTCCATTAATGGTATGACTATTTTTCATTAAAAGCATCAAAATGTGCTTACTGAAAGGTACTGGTGACCAACTTTTACATCAGCGGGTTATCTACACATCTGGGCATCCATAATGATGCAACTGGCATACAGCTTTTTCTTTCTACATTGGACAAGAAAAGTTGTAAAAAGCACCTCAAATTGAAATTTTGAGAATTTAAAAAAGACAGTTAAATGAAACTGAGAAGTCAGTAGCCTACAGATCCACTAGGCTACATCCAGAAAATGCTGATGAACTTCTTTTGAGAAAAAGGAAAACCTAGTTTTTAAAAAGGATATTTGCAGAAGAGTTCTACCACTGTGGCTCAGCCTGACAAGCATTCATGTTTCCCTGAGAACTCCACCCAGGGTTTAGACATGTGAGAATGTGTTTAGGCGTATGAAATAAAGTCCTATGCGTAGGCATGGAAAAGAGTTTTCAAAACTACTATTTGCTGGTTTGGGTGCTTGAAGACCAGGAGAAAGAGAAAGCAACTCACCAGCCCCATGACTTTGAGTCACCTCATGTGAGGAATGGCAGTCAGCTCCGCTTGCCTGACCAAGAAGGGCCCCACTGGGCAGAGCTGTCAGACCTGCAGGCCAGCTTTTGTCACCCCAGCCTCCACCCAGGCAACCAGGGCTTCCACATTCAAGAGAGGAGAAGCCCAGTCCTAATCCAGAAGCCCTTCATCTAACCCAGAATTCACTAACCACACTTTGGCCAGATACCCCTCTTCAAAACAGGATACGGGGCAAAAAAAACATCCTCCTTGCTTGGTTCCTCCACATGAGACCAGAAAACTTGTACTGAAGCCCTTCCCTCACCCCCTCCCATTTATAACCCCACAGTCTTTTCTTACACTGTCTGATCTGCTGTCATTTGTAGCAATTTTCCATGGCAGGTGGGCGATTGGGGCCTGCCCAGACTGTACTTGCTGAATTCCTGAGCCTCCTGAGCTCTGCTCCTGGCAAAACTCTCTTTGGGAAGCAGTTCAAGTGCCTGGGGTGGTAGAGTGTCCTGCTGGAAGTGCCTTTCTGAGCCGGAGCTCACACAAACACTGCTTGCAATTTGTCTGTATCTCTCTCCAGGGGCTCTACAAGCAAACCCTGGAAGGCTGATATTTGTTGTCTGTTGATTGAAAGCCACTTAAACCAGTGAAACTGCACCTGCAACCCAGCAGATTTTAGCTTAATGCACTTCTGGAATATGTTCTAGTCTACAACAATAACACAGCCCTCCAGGACCAATATGCTGTCTTGTGGTTGACACTGCTCATTTGCCTGAATGTCATCTGCCACAGCCAATTTGGATCAGGTCTTGGATATCTCCATTGTAAAGTATTTTTGAGTGTTTCTGAAGAATAACAGCCCTTTAGCACAATCTGAGAGAGCCTTCAAGATAATAACTAATGCACCATAGGCAAATTTAACTTTTACTGTGCCTATAACCACTCAGAAGCTCTCCACTCTAGATACTGCTTGCCCCCTATTGAAAAAGGCATTCTGTTTGCAGTGCCAGGCTTTCAGGTTTTGCTCATGCTCGGATACCTAAAATATCCATCCAGTACAGGAGCTGGCATAGCAAGTGTTTTCACATACCACTCGAGGCAAGTGAAATGCATCTGAGACTGTTTGGAAACACAAAACTGACCAACACCTTTCATTTGAAGACCATATATAATAGCACAATAATAGCACAGTAAAAACCACAATTATTTCTAACACAGAATTTTATAAAGAAAACAATTCTGTCAGATATGCAATATCACAATCACTCCTCATTAAAATTTTAGATAAACGCATAAGAGCATGTAATTCAAAGATAATTTACAGATAGAATCCACTTCATCACGTTAACGTTCTACTTAAGAAAGCAACGCCACATATATAAATGCTTAAGTTCTTAAAAATATCTGCAACTCTAGCTTATCTTCCCCTATACAGGAGTTATTTCAAAAAATGAGCTCTTCTCAAATTCTCAGACTTCCCAGTACGCTTCCCAGAGTGAAAACCTTGCACTGCAGGGTTAGATGAGCGCTAGTGCCAAGGCAGAGTGTGAATATGTGAGAGGTTGTGTGTGTGTGTGTGTTTTGCCCTCTGTGACTTGGGCAGTGTGGCTGGAGCACTTTCCAGTGGAGACTGAGGCAAAAAGGTCATAGAGTGCCTCACTCTACCCTACATCCTAGATAATATCCTGTATATCTGTAATATCCTAGATATCCACATCCTGGGTAACCAGGTCATCCATTTCCTCCTGAAGAGGGTCCATAAGCTTCCTAATCTTTTATCACTGATGCACCTTTATAAGCTTTCCTTGTTGCACTTGACATCCCTGGCTGGGTTAAATTCTATCAGGGCTTTAGCTTTCCTAACTTGATCCCTGGATGGTTGGATAATTTCCTCTCAGGATAACCGTAGGCTTCCTTTTTGTGTTTGAGTTTGCCCAGGATCTCTTTGTTCATACATGCAGGCCTCCTGGCATTTTTGCCCAACTTCCTCTTTGTTGGGATGCATCCCTTCTGAGCTTGGAGGAGATGATCCTTAAATATTATTAACCAGCTTTCTTCTCTCCAGGGCTTTATCCCATGGCACTCTACCAAGCAGATCCCTGATGAGGCCAAAATCTGCTCTCCTGAAGTCCAGGGTAGTGAGTTTGCTGTGTATCCTTTTCCCTGCCCTGAGGATCTTGAACTCCACCATTTCATGGTCAGTGCAGCCAAGGTTGCCCTGGAGCTACATGTTCCTCAACAGCTCCTCCTTGTAGCTGAGGACAAGGTCCAGCACAGCACCTCTCCTCATTGGCTCCTCTATCACCTGGAGACTAAAGGTACCATCAACACATCAACCAGGAACCCTCTGCATTGTTTATGCCCTGCTGTGGTCCCCCTTCGACAGATATTGGGGTGGTTTAAGCACCCATGAGAAGCAGAGATTGTGAATATGGGGCTGCTCGTACTTGTCTGTAGTCAGCAGCTGAAACCAGGAAAATATCCACCCCTTATCCCTTATCATCTACATCAAGCCCAGGTCCCACACTTTCAAACACATCCTAATTAATCACCACCACCTTTTCTGTCTTTTGATATATACATAAATATCATTCCCTCAGGCTATGGGCTATCCCTCTAAAATGTCTGTTGACTTAATTTGTCTATAAACACTCTATATACATAGAGATATACATATAAACACTACGTAGAGTGTTTATAGAGAAGAGACATTCTGGTTAGACAGCCCAATTATAGCAGGTGAGGTCCATGAATAAGCCTCTATTCTGTAATTCCATTTTTCAGTGAAAAGGAAGATGATTTTTATGGGTTTATCTCATAAAGTCATCATGAAATTTGCCAGGTCACCTGCATTTATCTTCATTGGCAATAATGCTGGAATACTACTGACATGACTTTTTTTTCAAGGAGCAACATAGATGTAGCACTCTTCTTTGCAGAATTAATCTTTTTGAAAGCTGTCAGAATTTTTAGACCTGTGAAAACTGGTCCTTTGAGCTCTGTCATCTCCTTTCTTTTTCATCTTGGATTTAAGAGAAGCTTTCTCAACAAAGCAGACCAGTTCTTTTGCCTCTATTTTGCCTTGGCACTTAGTGAGGCAGCCCAGTGATATAAACAATCTCATATATTTCAAAGACTTAGCAAATCTCTTTACAGCACTATTTTTTTTTTTGTTTTGCTATCAAACAAATAGTACAAAAGCTGATTATGGAGAATACAAACAAGCTCCCTTTTTTAAGCATGCTTTGTTATAAGCCAAAGATGTCATTGGATGAAATCTGACATCTCATCTTAAATCAAGTGACTATCAATGGACACTCTGCTCTCATTTCTCCTTTTCCCTGATGTCACTTCCTCCCGTGCACAAGCACCACAATGACTCCTCTGATCTCTACAATTGATTATATCCATCAGCAGAAAGCAATAAATAATTGTACAAACCGCTCCAACCTTTCAAGCCAGTTTTGGGGTAGCTTTAAGCTGCCTTTCGTGCAATGAGGGCTTTGGCCTTTTTGAGAATTTAATCACATGTTTAGCTTCGCCCTAAATTTGATTGCTATTCTTCCATCTGTTCTGTTACTCTCAAATGGAAAGGAGGCAAGCCAGGATCACACAAGCAGGGAGGACTCCCAGGGCCTGCTCCCAGAAAAAATCCCACTACAAAAACCACACATCGAGAACTCACCCAGTAATCCTGTCCTACGTGACTTCTCCACCAAGTCACTCTTGCAAATTTGGACCTGACCTCTTTTCAAAACTACCTTCATGTATCTACTAAACTTCTTTAATTTAGAAAAGCCAATGATGTCATTCAGAAAAATCATTTGGTTTTTGGTCAATGAAGTATCAATGTGTTCTATAAGTTAACTGGTTAAGTTAACTGTGTTCTATAAGTTAACAGGGCTTAGGGCTATGAACAAAGCCTCTGTAGAGATAGTTTGCTCTACTTAATGGAATCTTGTACTTTGATTCCTCAGTTCCCTGATGTAAAATGAGGAGATGGTATCCCTGAGAAGCTGGGAAAATCACTGCACAAGAGAAAAGTACTGCAGCCTGGGAGCATGATTTCTGACCCTGATGCACTTTGAAAAAACATAGCTCTGCAGCTCCAAGAAAGGCTTTGTTTTCCCATACGACCTGCAACATTCCCAAACAATTTAAACCACAGTCATCATAATGTAGTGGTTGGCCTCATGGCCTGTGGATCAACTCCAGTCCACTCAGCATTCCTAATCCAGCCTCCCTTTCCCTGGGCAATAGGCTTGGGCAGCAAACCCATCCCCATTTCTGCCCCATGCAGCAGGAGCCTGCCTATACTGGTCTCCCTGACTTCATCCAGGATATGCTGGGGAGCCAGTATGATGGGAGGAAGAGAGACAGAGGCTTCAGGAAAGTTGGGGGAACTTGAAGGGGATTTGGATCTGGCCCCTGTGGCTGCCTACATTAGAGCAGTCTCATAAGAGGCATGATCCTTGGTGAGCAATGCACTGTACATCAAATAATGCTTGCACAAGTAAAACCCATAAAGTAATGCACACAGATTTCAGAGCAGCCTCACAGCAAGAGAGCAGTGCTATTTCAAATGTATCCAGTGCCAGAGGCAGTCCAGAGAGATGGACTGTAAGCCAGGCCAGCTCTGCCTGCAATAATCTGCAGGGTTGACTCTGTGACAGATTGAAATGCAGTAACAGTGTTTATGCAACTAAATCTTGTTCTAATCTATTAGTTTATGTAACCTTTGCTCATGGATATAATGACTCATACGTCTCGGGAATCTAAAGAAAATCTCCTTTAACTCTCTCCCATCCTCCAAACCCCAATTGCCCCATAAACAAATGGATTGTCAGAGATCTTGCTCATTCTCTTTGAGAAAGAATTATGTTGCTAGCAGGAAAAAAGGTATAACTAAAGTTCTCAGAACCAGTGTATAATTCCATACAACCCAAGTTATATAATAAGATGGCCAATGGCAGGCAGGTGTCCTTCAGGTTAGCATTTCCAACCACAGAATGTACCATTTGAACCACAGGCTGGGGAAGGCGCAGAAATTGTTTACTTAGCTAATCGGGAGAAAAAATACGGCTTTCTAGCAATCAGACCTTTTTTTTTCCTAAATAAAGCAAGGCAACCATACCTGTGGGAATGACACTGATGCTTCCTAGCTTGAAAGATGTACTTTCATCCTTCCTATATTGCTTGCATTTCCTAGAACATTTTCACATATATTTTGACTGAGGACCTGACAACAGGAACAGAGTGAAGAATTCTTGCTGCAGCAGTCACAACTCTAGTGATCACCACACAAAACGGGCCCACATCAGCTAATTTTGTCCCTTCCTGGTTAGGCTCTTACCTAGATTTGTGAAAGGATTTGAGTTAGAATGAACCTTTTTTTGAATTCTTGGGGTGGTGGTTTTCATATATATATATATATATATATATATTTAGTAGCTTTTTGTGTTTGGTTGGGAGGGTTTGTGTAGGGTTTTTTGCTTTGTTTGGGTTTGTTTGTTTGCTTGTTTGTTTGGGGATTTTTTGCTGCCACTGCAATAGTCCACAGAGCTACTGCAGTGCTGCCCATGTAACTACCTTTAATTTCTAACCCTTTGTATTGAGGATTCATAGGATGGCCAAAGCTGATTGAAATCGGTTGTAATTAAAAAGTATTTGGATCCAAATCCCATTGTACTTGGTGTATTTAGGAGAGATCATTATGTATTTTTGATGCATACTAGACACTATCAATACTAGATAAACATTCTGTAAATGGATCAGTCATTCCTCATTATTTGTAGCACAAGCAGTGTAAGAACAGGCAGAGTGCCTTTTGCTTTTAAATTCCTTTACATACTGGATGGTGTCCTAGTGGATTCTTGATCACACAGAACTGTCTATTCTACAGAGCCAGCAGCTGTCTCAGAGAGGGGTGGGTCAGGTTTCAGCACTGCCCTGTGCAGTGGTTTTTCCAAGGAAAGCCAGCACAGACAGCCCTGGGATGGCACCTACCAGCCACCTCCCTGCACTGGGCAAAGAGAAAAGGATCCCTCGCCCACATGAAATAAGGACCTAATTACATGGAAAGTTTATTCTTTTTACCTACACTCAGGATTTTGATTTTTTTTTTCTTTTTTTGACCCTCAAGATCTCACTGCAGTTTTTGAGCAACGTTTTTTTTTTTTTAAACACAAAAATGTATGGGATAGCATCCATAAATCTGTTGTGGCTCTACACTGGGCAGTTTTAGGTACGTGTGCCTATAGAAACACACCTGCAAGTTACACCAAACAAGCCTTCAGTTTTCACTCTCTGATTCCAAAAACAAACATCACATTTTGCTCTCAGTTCAAAGTTTGCACCCCATAAGGCTGTACCAATTACACTGTTACATATGGTGTCATTTCTATGCCATATATATAATTTTGTGCTTTCCTGCAAATCTTAAGATGGATTACTGCCTATGGATTCATCTACCTGCTCAGCAAGTCTAATTTTGTATTAGACTACATACCTTATTTACATTATGTCTGGTCTAAATTCATTATCCCTCACTCAGCTGGAGTGAGACTCAGGAAATACTGCCTAAAATAAAAGCTAGTCTTGCCTTAGAGCAACAGCTTTGTTCATCACTACAGCTGTGTGGACAGTTCATTTTTCGTGTGTACATAGGTAATCTTGCAAGGCCTTGCCAAAGTTACAAAAGTTTGGATTGCTATTACCAAGGCTATGTGGTGTACTAAACCAGAACAAAAAGCCAGATATTAACCCCAAAGAGCTTTAAATCCACACAAGCCAGAGCTTCCCAAGTAGTTTTCACTGCAAAAGTCTCTACAGGATTTGTGCATATAATCTGTGAATTTGGAGTTTATTAATAAAGAAATCTTAATAGGAATGTTTTATACTGGTTTGGTTTTTTTTCCCTGCTAACTTTCTTATGCAAATTAGCAAAAAAACCCCTGCAGCCAAGAAGACTTGGTATTTCTGAAATTCCTATTGTAAAACACAAGAAGGAAAAGTAATTTGAAAGGAATGAAAGTTCACATTTTCTCCGTTTTGTTTAATACATTAAGAAGAAGTTACCTTTAAGGGAACTTTTTGGTTTACTCTGTCACTCACACCAAAGCCCAGCTTTGGACAGGAGGTGGTGCTGTAGCTTGCAAAAATTTTATTACTATGCAACACCAACAGTTAAAGCTTATTAGAAGAAAAAGGAAAAGGTAAAAGAGAAACATTCTGAATCCTGAAGAAGTGCTGGTACGCAGATTTTACCTACAGATGCTTTCATAGTAGTAGGCAATTTATAACAGTGGAGAAAGGTTTTGTAAGAAGGCCCTAAAGTATTCATGTCTGTCTGGGGTTTCAAATACCCAGCAAAAGATGAATATCAAAGCACGGGGAAAAAAAAAACCCTGTATTGTACAGCATGTTCTGTGCCAGCTGTAACAATTTTTCATGTGGCCAAGGCTCTGTTGACCAGTTCTGTGCCATGAGGAAAGTGATGGGACAAATACACTCAGGTGGAAAGTTTTTGCAGGTCCAGAGAGTATTCTGCCTTCCTCTCCCCAAAGAATGTCCAGGTTAGCTGCAGTGCCTGGAGTTTTACTGGGATAAGATGAAACATCAAAGCAGGAATCAAGCCTCCTCAACTGGGTTAATGCTTTCTTCCCCCCCTTTTTATTCTTTTGCTGCCTTTCTCCTCAGGCCCTTCCAGAAGCACCAAACATGGCAGCATTTGAAGATTTTTACCTGTTGTCCACGTTGCCCTGTCTCTATCCCCATTCCATACCTGTAATTTTACTGGGAGGGCTGGACTGCAATTTGCTTAAAGGCAGCTACCACCAACAGCAAAGCTGAGAGAAAACAATTCCGGAAGACTCATTCCCTTCTGGATGCACTCGCTCTCCCATTCTCACCTTTCCTTTAGAAAGGACACTACTAAATGGCTCACAGAATGAATCCAAAGGGTATTTTGTAACAGAGCAAGTCTTCCTTTCACATATTCTTTTCTGAAACACTCAATTATCCATAGCCTGCTATAGCTAAGAACTAGGTGTTAGTCCAAGGCCAACAGCAGACTGTGGGAGAACTTCTTATCTCAGTTACACAAGTGTAGATCTGGAGGAACTCCAGTTATTAAACAATCTATAAAATAAGGATAACAATAACTATTATTTCAAAAAGGTTTTGTGATGGTTAACTACCAGTAATTAATGCTGGTGCAGAGATCAGGATGCTGGAAACGAAAGGCACTATAGAAATTCTAAGTACTCATTATTTCTGCCATTTACAATTACACTTCTCAATGTAATCTATTTGTTGTAGTCAGGGTGCCCATCAAGGCTCCCTGCAGATCTAATCTATTAAGTCCCTGAGTGATTCACCAATTTCACATTTTAATTGGAAGAAAAAGTTTACCTCTTTCTAGATGCCGCTGTAGCTGAAGGTACCACTGATTTGAAAGTCAAAATTCACAAATGCAAGGAAGCGGGTGTGAAGGCAGAACAACTTGAACACATTTCTCTTGAAATGACTTGATTTAAAGACCATTCCAGGGCTGCAAAATGGGATTTAAAAAAGAAAAATTAAAAAATCCTTTTATTGAAAGGGACCTGTTAAGACTTTACGATTATTAATAAAAATTTCAGTAGGGGTTGGACTCTAGAGTAAAACTGTCAGCTAAATTGTGCTATAATTACTGATCACTAGAAAGATCTACTGATGCTTATGATTCTATAGCTATATCTTCTTGAAATACCTATCTTCTACCATGGGATTTTCCTAACAAACAGCTTTAAGTAATTTCATGCAGTCAACTTGATTGTAAGCAGAATGGTATAAAAGGTGCTGAGCAAATACTATTTTTTCAAAAATATCCATTTTAAAAATACAGACATTGAATTTCACTAGTCTAGTGGGAATTACAAGAATATCATATGATAAATGATGCAAACTTGTTACTTCAGTGTCTCACAAGCAATGCAACATCACTGTTTTTAAATTAACACTCCTTAGAAAACTGGTTTGTGACAGAATATTCTTTAGCTTCAGTGTTCTGACTGTTTAAATCAATTCCTTTAGAAACTATAATCAATTTCCAACTTCTCTTTCTATTTTTCAGAAGGTTTAAGAACAACATGAGAGCAGATTTTCAGGCTCACCTTTTCTACACATCTCTTCCAGTGACCACATTTGCCCTTTCAGCACCAGTTCCAGCTTTGCCAAAGCAAGAAGAAAGCCTCCACCTGAGCAACCAAAAAAACGGTATCGTCATTTCAGCTTTCAAAACAGACTAACTAAGCAAGGAAATCACCTATAAGCAAAGTGCTGTCAGACATACACAGTAAAAGCCACGGTATTTGGTGCCTCCCCTGATGATGAGCTATACAACTTCTTAAAATTGTATTTTCTCAAAAATGTGACAGGAATGTGCCACCAGAGAAAAACAAAAACAAAAAAAAACCAACCCAACAACATGAAGAAAAACATACTTCATAAATATGTATTAGATGTATTAGTACTTGGAGCCTCACTCCTTACTTTTGTTATGTTTTTTTGCTAATACTGAAAAAAGAAAAAGTAATCATTAAAAAGTGAGGAGAATGTAGCATCCCTTACCCTGCCTTCTAAACTAGTATGTCTTGCCAGTGATTATCCTTGCATGTGGAATTAAGTGGTCTTTGAAAGCTCAGGGTTTTACTGTAAGACACAAGATCTGGATACACAGACTGAAAAAATGGACGCGTTATAAAATATGCACCAGAAACTTAGAATATTTATAGTACAATATGTAGGTCCACAAAATATTAAACTCTAAGCTTGCTCTCAGCTGTTCCAGAGATTTAGGCTAGGAAGGAGGTAAGTAATCAGAGATAAAGGAGAGTATAATTGCTTCACATCCTGCATTTATTCTGATTTCCAACTGGTGCAAGAACTCAGCACAGAAAGACTAGAGAACAGGAACTTTGTGATGCAGTAGAGAATCAAAATTAAAGCTCCCTGCTTAATAACTTTGCCATCAACTCCTTCCACAGGGACTTGAAGAGGGTGAGATCTGCTCCTCCAAGCTGACGCTGTCCCATCCACTGGCTCACTGAAACAAGAGCTCAGTCAGCAGGTGGATATTGGTTATTGCTTCCCAGACTTACAGCTTCGCACACTTCCTCAAAGCACAACCTGTATGGGAGATAATGCATCTGCCACAGATCATTTTAACCCTTTTGTAGTGTTCTGTAAAACAATCAGATGTTTAAAGCAACTTTATAACTCCTCGCATGGCCATAGAAGCAGTTCAAGTGAGAACCCCAATAGAAAGCAGTTAGTTGTTGTCTTGCCACAAAACTCACAACTTTGGTTGTCTCAGACTTGCTTACAGACATTATCCTGACAAGAGTAAAACTGCTGAGCAAAAACCCTCTACTTCAGTGTTAATACTAATTCAGTGAAAAAATAAGAATAGTAAAAGCAATGACTATCCAACATTTATTTAATGGTTAACTTTCTTACAAGTTCTTACCCAAAATATATGAATCTTTTTCTTCTTAGAGTAAAAATTATCTAAATACTTTTTGGAGGACTCAAAAAGTAATAAAAAACGCTTACCACACTACATCTAAAGCAGGACATTTTAAATGCAAAACAAAGCACTACAAGATTCCACATACACAGAGGATATTTCATCAGAATCCTACTGATTTAATTCCTGTCCTTTTCTTTGGCTTTTAGATTAAATAGAACTACGCAAACATATGCAACAGCTGTGAGGAGAATAAGTATATATAATACAAACAACTGTTAAATTTAAGGTACAGTTTCTTGTCATACAGGCTGTCATACAGTCATGAAAGAAGCATTAGCAGACAAAAAGTGACAGTGAATAATTTGTTTCTGAACTGTGCATGAGTGATTTTGTTGGTGAAGATCTGTTTGGTCATGTTTATTATACACGAGAGATTAAAGATAATTACGTTTATAAATACAAATAGGAAGAGAATATAGAAATTTCAACTGTCTAAGAGGATTTCTTATGTTCCTTTGTGCTTATCTATTTTGTTAAAAGTATGAAAGAAGTGAATGCTACTTCCTTGCACGCCCAAACATTCAGAATTAAGCTACTAATATCAAAGTACTCTTTCTGGGCGTAATTGTAGCTTTTGAAGTTCTCTCACACAGCCAGTGCCGCACAGGTATGTTTTTTATGCAGCACAGCAGCCACTTCCCTGCCCGGTTCCAGCCCTCCCTCCGCCCCCACCAGGATCGGTGCTGTCCGTCCCTCGCCTCCCGCTCTCCGGGGCTGGCCGGGCACGGAGAGCCTGGGACAGCACGGAACCTCTCCCGGACGGGTGGCCCTTGCTCTTCTTCTGACCGGGACCAGCGGTGTCTCTGTTTCAGCTCCCGTTCCCAGCCCGCAGGGCGGTGCGGGGAGGGGCTGCCGGCCCTGGGACAGCACATCGGCCGGGCCGGCGGGGATGGCAGCGGGTCCGTGACCCGGGAGCGCCGCACCCATGCCCGGTGAGTGCCTGCGGGAGCGGGGGGACCGAGGGGAGGAGGGAGGGGGTGCCCGGCACCAGCCCCGGCCCCTGCGGGAAAGCTCGACTTCGGCTCTAACCTGTCTGTGAAGTTTGAGCGCTGTTCACCTGCCCGGCCTCCTCCGGAGCCTCCAAGCTGCGGGTCCGGGAGGGACCGCCCGGAGCTCCTGACAGAGGAGAGCTTGGCTGAGAGGCAGGCACAGCAAAGGCAGGGTCTAGCCCGCACCCCTGCTATTTGGTTTATACCGTACATGTGCTTATACTCCAAGTGTCTTTATATGGGGATTAAAATTTTGGTGGAGAACTGGCTGGTCACAACTCCAAAAGGCTTACTGCAAAGTTTAAGGAAAGCTTATTAAAAGCACATCAACAGACAGTAAGCAAAAAGGGGTGCAATCCCCAGAGGAGACAGAAGATGACCATCAACATATCCTCTCTGATGGGATAAACCTAGTACCTATTAACAGTAACAATCCCCCAGCTCAGGCCATATGGAGATGAAATGGTCCAACAGGTCTCTTCCATCTCCTGCTGCCATGATCCAGCACCACTGCAGAATACAATACATAATTTCTCACGATGACAGGTAGTTATTTAAAAAGATACATATTTTCTCCCTGCACACAATGGACTCAACTTCTTTCAATGGTCGATTTTGTGACTAGTGCTACATTGTGCCCTACACAACTGAATCTGTTGCTGATCTAATATGATAAGATGGACAAAAAATGAGCTAAATTCTCCTTAAACTCATTAAATCACAGGTAAAGTTTTACTCATTTCAGTAAAGCTACCTGTGTAGAGCCAATTTGAGCTGTGGGTATGACATAATTTCACATCATTCTGCAGTGAACAAATTCAGTACATAAAAACTCATAAACAAAGAGACTGGAAACTCATCCTCTTACACCAAAATCAAAGCACAGGTGCTGTATGATACGCTGGACTACAGCACACTGTAGTTTACTCTCCTCAATAGTAAATGGTGACAAACTAGTTATGGGGGGACACAGGAATGCTGCTGAGAACATCAAAGGCTTGTGAATGAAGAGGACAAGTTAAAGTTCTGGTAAGCTTGCTTGAAATGTTAACCTTTCAGATACCTCTGTCAGGCAGTAAAACTACCAGCCCTATAGACATTTGTATTGTTGATAGTGCCCCTGTATGAAATAAACCATTAATTGCTGTCGTGTTCAAGGGCATTAAACTGGTGCATTTTTTTCTGCATCTGGCTGTCAAGGCTGCAATTAAACAGCAATCTGACTGAAGGCATATTTGAGCATGCCCTACAAAACTAAAAGGAATAAACACACAAAATTCCCATGCTCATATGCATTTCCTCATACTGTGCATTCCTATCAAAGGAAACTAATTTACCCACGTAGCACAATCAGACTTGTGTCTGTATTAATATTAACCCATACCAAATGGGTGCCTGTTTCCTGTTCCTCAGAGTAAGTATTGCAGTAATAGTCTGGCTGAATACTGAGACCTATTCAGGTCACCTGCCAGCTGCAAGGACAGCAAAGTGCCCGTTGCTGTGGTACAACCATGAGCAGATTGGCTGCTCCGTGGTGGTGCTGGGAGACACGAGTGATTATGTGACTCACAGGGAAGCAGCAGCCAATTCCTGCAGGGTTAAGGCAACACACCTGGAGGGGAGCTGCAAAACTAGAGTGGGCTCTGAGGACTCTACCAAACACAGGAAAATGAGTTAGGATCAGATAAAGGTCTTTAAGGCACTATGGCCAGGTTAATTTTACAGCACAAGGTAATTACTTAAGTGTTCTGTAGTGAAGGACATTTCATATCCCTTATTGCAACAGGGCAACACTGAAAAAGATCAGTAACACATGTATTTGCAACTGACTTGGCATATCCTTTATAGCTCTAATCAAGAAGCTCCATCAAATTAGTTTTGAATTCTCATTTAAAGCTATTACTAGTGTTGACTGATTATCTTGTGCCTGTATTGTCGTATTTACTTGTACCATTGCAGGGAGATGGCTAACTGCAAGGTATCTATCAAGCACAGACAGATAAAAAGGAAACAGAAATAAAGCACAATCACAGTTATATCTCCCTAAGCACAGAGAAGGGGAAAAAGGTCAATACCAGTTGTGAGAAAACATCAGGTCACTCTGCTGCTTCAGTTTCAGAGATGACCCTGAGAATGGTCAGCACCCGGTACTCAGCTGATCCTGAGCTGCCTTCCGTGGCTGCAGAGTGGAAGATAATTCTGCAGTTTGGGCTCTTTTTCAGACAGAGGATATTCTGGCAGGATCAATTCTCAGTTGCGATCCAGTCACATCTCGATGCACCAGTACTAGGTTAGTGGGGACGGAACATAAGTGGTCTTTGCTGCCTTTCACTGCAGCATACTCAGCAAACATGTGAAAGCAGTGAACTGATACCATTATCAATCATCTACCCTTGGTCTAAAATTCTCACAACAGAATTCCTCATTAAATACATTAATTAAGTTTTATTAGTGTGAACAACCTGACATTCAAATTATATGAGATTTTGTTTTATGTGAAGTAATCACGACTCAGGAAACTGAGTTTAATGGACACTTAACTCTGACTTCACAGATCAGGAAACACATGCATCCTTAGAAGGAAAACAACCCATAGCTTTGCTTTGTTCCTTGTTCCAGGATCTAGTTTCAATTTAGCATAGATGAATAGTTGGAAGAACAAACCAAATAAAAATAATGGTACATTTAGTATTAGGCGCTCCTGGCTTTTCTTTTGTTACAGAAGCTCTAGCACTTCTGACATGCTAAGGTAAAATGCTTATGCTAAGGTAAAATGGAAGCCCAATCTTTGGGGTCTGTTGTTTGGTTTTTTCCTCCTGTCTGTAGTCTCTTACCTTGCAGTCATTGCCAGCATATCTGAACACTTTGTAATCTGTCACTGCTGATGTCATACACCTTCATGCTACATCTTCCAAAGATAAAAATGTGCACGTGAGCCGAAGGCTTCGTTTTAAAATCATTCTGGAATGTAAAGCAGATAAATTTGTTAGCTTTATTATTCCCGGCTATCCCCAAAACATACATAACTTTGATCTTTCTGTGATGCTTGATGTGCTTCTATGTTTGTATAGAACAAGCAGTGGCTGTGGCTGGAGCTGTAATAGGAGGCATCCTTCTATTTGTTCTCATTGGAATGACTGCATACCTGCTCTGGAAAAAATTTTGCTGCCTCCTTTCTTATGAAAAGCTCACCAGTTCTGTCAAAACAACAAACGCAAGTGCCTTTTTTCAGGATCAGACAAATCCTGAAACACAACTGAAAAGCACAAGGTATCTATTTTCATTTTGTTTTTTAAAGCATACACTACTAGTAAATTTCAACTTGACGAATCTCAAATGAGGGGGTGATCTAATATATGCATGTACAGAAATAAATGAGACTCCTACATTATGTGAAAACAGCATAAGTCATGTTCTGTTTTATTCCTTTAGGAAATGCATAATTCTACTATGAATGCAAGGATTATTTCTGATTTATGTAAAAGAGACAATACATTCAAATGTAATTGGTGCATGGCTACCTTCTTCTGTTACCTAGACAAATTCACCTGTCTTCCAGAATCATTCCTGGTGGCCTCATAATGAAGCATCCAAGAACCAAACAACAGGACTTCAGTTCAGGAGGGAGACTCCCTCAGAAATTTAGTTACTCCAGGGCTTTTGGGCTCTAAAACAAGAAGTTAATGCTTCTTTTCCTTTGAAAGATAAATTCCAAAGGAAAAGAGAGAGGGATTGAGAGGAATCTGTCGGAAGAATTAGGACCTAATGTGCCTCACTGGATTTTTATGCATTAAAGCAATAAAATCAATTGCAAAACAATGGATATTTATGATTTTTACTTATGCATCTCTGTAGAATTTTTACAAAATTCTGTGAAAAGAACAGTATAGTTATTACTATTAGCAAGTTTGGGTTCCATATTTAAACTAGAAGAGTCAATAGCTGTTGTTGTCTTGAGCAGATCTAGGAGTGTTCCATTTATCATTCCACCAACACTGCATGGGAGAGACTGGATTAACCTGACAAACGAAGAACAAGTTCAGGAAGACAGTGACCCCTACATGACCCCTCACTCTGGGCCACGGTCATCATTTCATTCTTTGGGTATGGCACTGAAAAAATGGGACTCTCTTTAAGGGTATTCCTTTAATGGGTGACTTGATTATTACGAGTCATATTTACTGGGGGCACATTTGACACAGTGTTACAGAGTACAAGCCCCAAACACTGTATGTGTGTACATACACACAGGAATTAGGCAGGAACGTAGCCATTCTGGTCCCAGTGCTGTGGTACCTTGCACATATTGTAGACAAAGCAATCTCTCCTCCCATGTTTGGTAAAACCCAACATGAGTGTAGCTCAGCAAGTGTATTATTGTTGTTCCCAGGAACAGCAGAGTGACCAGTTGCAGACTGCAACTACAAATACTCAAAATTATCCACATACAGTCACAGGAATAAGAGATAGAAAAGTGGTGCAGCCTTACAACTACTTCTCCAAATTTGAGGGAAAGAGAAATAAAATATTAAATTACACCAAAAATTATTGTTAATTAAGAGACTAATGTGATTTCCATTGACTATAAAAATGCCTGCTATGGTTTTGAGACTAACCTGAGGGTGCTTGTTTTTTATTTCATGAAGCTGGAGCTTATGTTGTAGGGACCATTAACCCAGAGCTGTACAAGTTCCCTGAGGACAAAAGTGAGACGGATTTTCCTGATGGCAACATTGGCCGCCTCTGGTTCTCCATAGAATATGAGCAAGAGTCAGAGAGGCTCCTGGTCTCCTTGATCAAAGTCAGAAAGCTGCAGCCTCCTGCTGATTCCTGTAGTCCGTTTGTGAAAATCTACTTGCTGCCTGATGAAAGAAGCTACTTGCAGTCCAAAACAAAACGTAAAACTCTTAACCCGCAGTTTGATGAAAACTTCGTTTTCCAGGTACTTTTCCTTTTGACAAAGCGGATTTTTGTTTTCAAATATCAACCTGTCAAACTACAGTAGTTGTGGAAAATTAATGTTCACAATACTTCTGACAAGATAGAAGTTGCTTCTACCACAGATGGGATTTTTTACTGGGGCTTTTGGAGATCCTGGGCTGTAGAAGCGTGTGGTTCCAGAACTGATCTTACTTGTGCTCTGCACCAAAGTTAAGGACTCCAAAACTTGCCCTGGGAATGATGAAAATTCCAGTTTGAATGGCTGAGCAATTCAGCTCAGCAGTTCTGGTAGTCCAGAAGCAGCCAATACTGATCTAATGCTTCCACAGCTTTGAATTTCTTTGCTGTGGAAGCGGGCTAGACGCTACAACTTACCTGGTATGCTATTTGTATAATGTTGTAAAGCTCAGCTCCCCCCATGCTAAGAGGCTTTCAGCAGAAGTCACAAAAGCTTTAAAACCAGTAAAAGTTTGTGTTTTGGACAAATGAAAAAAATAAATGTTTACAGATTTCTAAACATTTGTGTCTGAAAGTGAATGCATTATATAACACTAGATCTGTATGAGCTGAAAAACCACCAACTTCATATTTTTCAAATAAACTAATTCTATTTTAGCTTGGATCTTGACTCTGCATAGCTAAAACTTCAGGCAAATTAAGAAAGTGGACTTCAAATAATTAAAGGAAATCTCCACCTACCTTCAAGACACTTTCAAAAATTCCTCCTTTGAAGTCACACTAGAATAGAAAAGTGCCAGATATTTTACAATTATTAATAAATTCTTCCTTTTCCTGTACAGGTTTCCAGTAAAATGTTATTCCAAAGGACTCTGAAGTTTTTGGTTTATCATGTTGATAAACAGAAGAAGCATCATCTCCTAGGCCAGGTTATCTTCCCACTAAAAAATGAAGTATTAACTGATGACAACAAACTAGTCATATGGAGAGATCTGGAGAAAGAAAACTTGGAGGTATGTGGTACCAGGCTGCTTAGCATTGTGGAACTTCTGTTACCTTATAAGTATTGGAGGGATACAGCTGAAGTAGAAGCACGTTCTATCAAGCACATCAAATGAAAAAGTATTTGATAAACATTAGGAATCAGAATTTCCATCTTACCAACCTGCAGATCCACAACTGCTGTAAAGGGATTACCCAGTTTCTCAGAAACAGTCACGAGTTAGGAGGTAGTTACATAAGAAAGCACCTTTTCCTATTTGCTTCTGTTTTGAATTACAAAAAAAGGCAGGAAAAAAAAGCAGAACAAGCAAGGAAGTAGACAGAAACCAGACAAGAGAGTAATTCGAAGCTTTAGGAGAGCTGTGGCATTCCATCAAATGCCACAACAGCATAAATAAAGCCATTATAATTCCCTCACATCCCTCAGTGTGACAGAAACCATTAGTATGAAAAAGGCTCTTTCTCCCCATTTGTCCCTGTGACCCCAGTTTTTCAGATACATCTGACAAATGATGTTCTGCTTCCCAAGCCTCCTTCAGAGTACGGTGATATCCAGTTCTCCCTGAGCTACAATGACTACCTGGGCCGTCTCACTGTGGTGGTTCTGAGGGCAAGGGGATTAAAGATCCAGGAGGAGAACCATGCTGTGGGTGAGTGTGATTTCCCCTCTGCTATCAGCTCCAGAATTCCTGTTTTAATTTGCTCCTTCCTCATCTGTCCACCCAGGCTTGTGCTGAGTGACTCTGAAAAGAACAAATAAACACCTCAGTGATTTAATATGAGTGGAAACAAGCCATATTTTGCTACTGGGGTAATTGGATTTTGATAGCATTGTTCTGCTATGTTTGTTTCATAATAAATGGTTTGTCTCATATCATCAGTAGCAATTTTCTTCTCCTGTTTCAGTACAGAGAGTGACATCCCTTTGCTGCACTCCAGCCTAGAGAAAGCAGCATTGCAGGGGAGATTGACATTAAAAGATTTGCCTCAGGTCGAATTCCCAGAGGTAACAGCTGCAGGACAACTGCTTACGCTGAACAGCTGTCCTGGGAAGAACTGAATTGGGAAAAAATACCCAATTTAGGACAGCTTGGCTGTTGTTCAAAGGACCATTGCATGGAGTCACATTTTCCTCCCTTTCTGCAGTGGGGATTTTTCTGATATGTCATACTCACGTCCTTGGTCTCTGAGATTACCTCAGAATGCTGTTTAGAACCTAAACACTCAAAACAAAAGCAGGCAGCAGAAAATTTCAGGTTGCTTTGGATCTCATTGTCAAAGACCTACTGAATAAGGCCATAATGCAATACAAGTCCCCCTCAGGAAGCAAGGCAAAATTCTGCTGTTCTTGGCACGTGTCCCCCACAATTTTTGTAATATTCCCTAAAAGAAAGAGGAGAGCTCATTGATCTCTCCCTCAAATTTTCTACAGAATCCCTCACCACAGGTCTAGGTGACTGTGAGAATCTGTTCACCTGCAACACATCCAGTGCAAGCACAGGCTGCATCTCTGTGATGTGGCTCCTCCCTCACGGCCTCCCTTGTGTTGGCTCAACCAGCCATGTGATCACACACCTGAAAATAACTGCTGACTGAACAAGTCTAAGCCTTCAAAAAAGTCTCTGCCAGATGAAGGGAAGGCACAGAAATATAAGATCAAGAAGGCAGGGTAAGGATGTGACTGCTCATTTTAACAGCTCTTGAACTGGAAGGTGCCCTGCAGAACTGCACTCTCAGTGCTTTGTGTGCTCCCTGCTCAATGTTACACATTGCCATGCTGTCATGTGTGTTCCATGAATCCCTCATGATCGGATTTGATACCTAATACTGAATCCTGAAGGGAAGAAATTCCTTAAGCCATCTCCCAACTGCTTCTCACGTGTCTTCTTCTTGAATTTCTTTTTCTCCAAGGTGTGTATGTCAAAGTCTCACTGATGAACCATAATAAATTCATCAAAAGTAAAAAGACAGCAGCTGTTCTGGGAACTCCCAATCCAGTGTACAACGAAACCTTCAGTTTCAAGGCAGATCAGACGGAGCTGGATACAGCAAGCCTGAGTCTATCTGTGCTCCAGAGCATCAAGGGAGAAAGTAAGCTACATAAATTATTACAGTCAAGTTGTCATAAACCTCTTACATATTGGAGACATGTTTAAACCTGTGAGGAACTAATTCCTTTTCAGCAATAATAATAAAACATATAAGAGTTTTGGGGTATTTCACAGGCTGTTTCCTTAAAAAGCAGAACAACTTATTCGCAGTTAAGCATATGCCTCCTTCAGAGGCTAAAGATAAATTCAACAGAAGGTGAATAAAATAACTATAGACTAGTCATTGCCAGTACAAGGTTCTGTACTTTCATTTTATTTCAGTATCCTACTAAAACAAGCTTATGCAATTATTCTGTGAACACTTGTAGGTAATCCTCAACCTCCAAAATTTTGAGGTCATTCACTCTTGCTAACCAAATTTGAAAATGGAATAGGAATTTTAATTATCCCAGCAGTTCATGCAGTGAGAAAGAAGAAAGAGATTAGCAACATCCCCATTCCCTGGCAGAAAACCTGATGCTTGAGGCCACCTTTTACTAATTGTTAGAGAATCCATTAAGGATTCTCTAAGGAGTTCTGCTTAGAGAAGTAAATCAGAATTCAGTATTTCCATCGCTCACAAGAAGACCATTTTCCCTGCAGTGCAAATATGATCTCGATAATGTAACATTAATACCCTCATTTAGATTCACCCACTCCTAAAAACAATTCCTTTAGGTGAGATTTTGGGCAGGTACTTTGGCTTTGAGGATTGACAAGAACTATTATCAGCACTTGAGTCTTTCATCATTTTCACTTGCAGACAGCTAAATACTTTACAAACTGTTCTGAAGTTCACGAAAGGCAGGTTCAAATCATTTCCCCCATTCAGAGTTGAAAAGTCCAGGCATGAAAAAACAACCTGCTCCTTGGCAGAGGGTGGTCAGTGGCAATTCACATACTGTGGCTCCAGGATGTCTCAGTAACTGCATTTATTCATTCCCAAGCTAGAGCATCATATGAATCTTACTGAGGTTGCTGAGGCCCAAAACTAGGTACACTTCTTCAGTAAACTTGAGGTAGAGGGGCTGGGCAAATAGAGATCTTTGTGCCTTGAACACAGTCTAGTTTAAGTGCAGGCAGTAAGGCCTGCATTGACTAAGTACACATTTACTGCAGCACCTTTGAATGCTGAATCTTAGCAGGTAGAAACTACAGAACATGAAATCCAGCATGAATTCCTTGATGAATATTTTGGTTTAAAAGTGACTTTCAGAACATGCCTTACCCAGAGAAATATAAGTTAATACGCAAATTTAGGTAAGGATTTCAGAGAAACACTAACAAATATTCATTACTAACTGCTTATTTTTTTCCTAGAAACACTTCTGCTGGGACGAGTAGTAGTTGGGCCTTTCATGTACACACGTGGCAAAGAATTGGAACACTGGAATGAAATGATCAGCAAGCCCAAGGAGCTGGTTAAACGATGGCATGCTCTCTGCCACAGCACGTAGACAGTATTGATAAAAGAACCAACCTTACAATGGAAAGGCTCTATCTTTTCTTATCTAAAGGGTACAAAAATATTTGCTAAGATTTTGTATTCTAAGTAAACAATAATAAAAGAATTGAATTATTTCCTTAACCAAACACATATAAAAGGCTTGGTCCCTGGTAGGTCTCTCTTTCCTCTTTTCAAAATGTATGTTCATTTTAATTAACACACAGCAGAGTAAACAAAACAGGAAGCCAAACATGATCTCCCATTATCAGTTAATCTGATTAGTAAATTCCACTTCTTGGTCATGAGTTCTGTGCACAAATGATTACCCATTATGTGGATAGAACCGAAAATAGTATAAAGGTTTTCAGTGATGACACCAGGCCTAACTGTCCATACATTGCATCACCACAGGCAGAGTGGTTTCACCAAAAGGAATAGGAGCCCAGTAAGATGCCAAAACAGACAAACCAAAAGATAGTGACTGACTAATAAATTTATAGTTTATTCAAAATAGCAGCATTATATTTAAATCCTCTTTTGATTAGGAAGGGTGGAAGGAAGTGTTTATTGGTCAAAAACCCAGAAGTTCTTGTTTCCCCCAGCACCGTAAATTTCTTGCAGCAATGCAGTTCAATGTTTTCACCTGACCCAACATACAACACTCTGTGTTGGCACAAGCATAGAAGGGACAAGCACAAAAGTCATGGAGTCACAAGGGACTGGAGGCTTTCATGAGTATTGGAATACTCTGAGAACATAAGATGAGGACCTGTCTGGCCCTTATGTATTTCCCTCTAAACATGTCTCTGCTGGAGACAGAGCACTGATCTCAAGAATCTTGGGTTTGACCTCGGATGACCATTCTTACATTGAAAATCCAATCAGCTTAAGCCCTCAGGGCATAAATCTGTTTTAGCAGTAGAGTTTTCTTTGTTAAGTAAATTACTCCTCCATAAAGTAATTTGGAGAAATTATTCTTAATCAAAATAAAATAGGACGCTCTTCTCTTGTTGATTGTTCACTGGGGACCTGAACTCTGCGCCTTTCGTGCCGTACAGTCATAAGCCAGACAGACTGACTACTGCAGCAAAACATTTTGTACAACTGTGTTCCAAGAGGACCATAATCTCTACAGCTGAAATAAAACCAACTTCCTTTCAAGCAGGATACAATATTAATTAATTTAACATAATAAAAAGATGAGGATTCTCTGGAGAGATGAGAACACTTTCCACTTTGATAATATTGTTATTTTCTAAAGGAAATATTATGAATGAGAAGATATCACAGAGTAATTGTAAGATAATAGACTTCTCTGACCCACCATCTGAAATGTTACATGGTACCCTCAGTCTGCCTTGCTAACTGCACCCTTGGATACAAGATGAGCCTAGATTCATTAGATTAAAACTGAATTTTACAAAGTGCTCAACCCTAATTATATCTTGGCTAAATGGGTAACACCAGCACCCTCAACCCCAAAGAGCTGTTTTCAAATTTTAGTCCTACAAAACTACTGCAAACCAATCTCACAAGAAACATGTTTGATCTGGGAAGGAAAACTGTACAGCCATACAGTTTACATATTAATATAATGAAACAATTTTATGGAAGAATTTTTTTCCTATATTACTTAAATAATATCAATAAAGATCTTAAAAGTAACCTGTTAGTAACGTTTCAGACAGCTGGTTTACTAGTTTGTGCAGGAATATGCAGATAATGTACAGTCTCTATTAACAAACACCTCTGAAGCTGGAAGTCATCTGACTTGATGTACAGTATCGTCCCTGTGATTAAAAAATGCCTTTTACTAATGTGATCCTCTTTCCTTTGTGCTTCCTACGTAGTAAAGTAACAATACTTCCAGCTTGTATGTTCAATAATTCCAGCTAAAATAATGAGGAAACATATTTAAATGCACTTACCCGTCATCCAAGTGAAGTAAATGAGAGAGACCCTTTTTGACTCTTCCTGAAGAAGAGCTACTTGAGTAAAGCAAGAGACATTATAAGGAGCTACAATACAGTATTATTGTCAAACTATGTAGCAATTATTTTTACCTTCTGCCTTTTATACAGCATCCATCTGATCCTGTGCTTGAGACTTAAACTGAGATGAAGAGGAATGATTACAAGACTGCTCAGTGCCTACCAGAAGTATCTTTCCTCTAAAAAAAGTTCAATTTTTACAAAGATGCATAGCACAGAAAACCCCATCCGAGAAACACAAGAAATACATGCAAGATCATAGAAAATGTGACAGCCTCCTCAGGTGTTTCCCAATACTATTGACAAATACAGGAATTTCTAAAGCTCTGCAATAAATCTAGCATGTAACTTCATCAAAGTACAACCCCATCAGATGACAGTGAGCAGCAATTTATCACCATTTTAGAACAAACACGAATAATGGTTACACTCTTGTTCTAGAGAACAGAATCCTGGAGAAGCCCTACCACCTCCCAGGTAGAGTATTTATTTATAATCCTTTTTGGATCACTCTTACCTGCTTCTCCCAATTAAAATTATGCCTATATTATTCTTTTAGGAAGCCTAATGATCACTGCCATCTGCACTAATCTATCCTTCCTCTATGCGAGGAAATGAGAGACCATGTTTGAAAATTACTTGCTCCTAATATAACTGTACATTCTAAAAGCAGCAGCTTGATGAAACTCAAGGGCAGAAAGATGCACCACAGGTGATAAAGCATTGGAGAGCTCCTTCAGAAGAAATATCTGTGCCAGGTACAGAAAGCAAAGTGACTTTCTCTTTGAAAGGTACAGAGAAAAGTCAGGAGTAGTGAACACAAGGCAGCAGCACCTACAACTTTTATACAGAATTATTAAAGTGAAGATAGGAACCAAACTATGGCATCACGTTTGCAACTTTGATTTCAAGAAAGAATGCTGTTATACACCAGTCAGAGGGGTGATCTGCAAAACTGTGAGAAGAGAATGAGGCAGTTGGGTCCTCATCAGCTGGAGAGAGCTAAGCCCAGTAGGTGGAACTTGGTAGTTACCCACATAGAGTTCAGCAATCCAGAGGGCATGACTTATTGCCCCAAGTCATCAAATCAACCTGCTGAGACCACACACTGACAGGATATAAAACAATCTTTAGGGTTTTTCTAATTCAATTGATGACTGCTTCTCAAGAGCCTAAACTCAAAATGCTCGTGCAATGTCTTCACTCAGATAGGATCAGCATAATAACACCTTAATTGCATCAAAATACTGACACTGCTCTTCCCTTAAACATACTTTTCCCTGGCATTAAGAAATCCACATTTTAGAACCAGATGCTACTATGTAAGCCTAACTAGAATAAGGTATAAAAGGCACAGATATTTAGAATTTTCCCCAAGGTGATGGATTAGGACAATGTCAACTTATTTTTATGCCAAGTCACATGGCATTAAAGATAAAAAGTGCTTTTACATTGAAGTGAAATTCAATCATTGCAATTCTTTTGAATTCTCATTTTACAAAGTGGAGATTTTTCCATTTTATCTTTAGCACAGTTTATTAACAGGAGCAGAATTAAGTTTTCCTTCTTGATCATCAATTGAGAACATAACTGTCTTCTGTGAATGGTTTGTCTGTTGCCCCAGGCATGACATTGTGGAAACTATCATTCCTCTTCTGAGACTCTGCACAGCTTCCTTTGTATAGGGAGCTACCCAGTTTCCTCTGGAGATTTTTGTCCTGTCCTTTGCACACCAGTGGTGCTAGTGTTGAGCATAGTTTTGGTATCACTGTGCTCTCTGTCTTATATTAGTCTTGGGTATCTTGGCACAGAGGAAAATTGATTTTCCTGGCATAAGATCACCATTTCTATGCTTGTTGATAGGCCTGGCAGAGGTTGTTCCAGAGACAGACCAAAACAGAATCGTAGTTTGGGTTGGAAGGGACCTTTAAGATCATCTCATTCAAATCTGCCCAACATGGGCAGGAACACCTTCCACTAGACCAGGTTGCTCCAAGTCTCATCCAGCCTGACCTTGAACACCTCCAGGGACAGGGCACAAGCTCTTTAGGCAACCTATTTCAGTGCCTCACCACCCTCATAAGGAACAATTTCTTCCTTGTATCTAAGACAAACCTACCCTCTTTCAGCCATTCCCCCTTGACCTACCCCTCCATGTCCTTGTAAAAAGTCCCCTATAGCTTTCCTACAGGGCCTCTTTAGGTACTTCTCCAGGCTGAAAAACCCCAGCTCTCAGTCTTTCCTCATACTATCCCTCCACTCGTCTCCATGGCCTCCTCTGGACTCACTGCAACAGGTCCATGTCCTTCCTGTGCTGAGGACCCCAGAGCTGAGGGTTATTTTATCACAAGATGGTTAGGGCTTAAACCAGAAGACTAAGTTTGCTATGAAAAGCAGAACCACACAAGCCTGTTTGACCAACAAACAAACTTGTTTAGTAAACAAGTAGAGAAACACCGAATTAATGTAAGTGACCTTGTGAAAATTCAGCTGAGAATTCGTTTCTTCAAAGTCACCTTATAATCCTTAGGATTCTTCTCTCTTGCTGCCAGACTGATCAGAAACATCACTACTTTTCCCTTTACTGGTGCATAAGAAAATAGATGACTTCCACGCAGCTCTAATCAATATTAAAACCTTGGCAGTTCCAACCTGCTTTCACATGAGATACAACAGAATCCAAACTAGCACCAAGAAACATGGTTATTTAATTCTAAGCAGTCACTTCCAAAAAACAGCACAAGAAAGCTGTTCAAAAGTCACTTTACTTACATTACAATATATTTAACAGCTTGAACAAATTCAGTTTTGAGAACAGTTCTGTGCTTGAAGCCAGAGCATAGCTGGAACTGGTTTCCTGAAGAAGAACAGTAAAAGTAAAGATCTGCAAGGATCTAGACAGACAGCAAATACGATTCACATCCTCCAGCTTATACCAGCCTCTTCAGGAGGCACAAGTTATATCAGAGAAAGATATTTATATCAGAGAAAAATACTGATCTATGTATTTAATCACTTTCACAGAGTAACAGTCGGTCTGTTACTTTATGAAGCCAAGCACAGTCATCATTTACTCAATCTTTTACTAATAAAAATCAACATCAGATACACTAAGTCTTTAAAAAAAATTAAATTCATTTCTAAACCTGATCAAATTGTGAGAAAACTTTGCAGACCAGTGTTAACGTGAGTAAATTGACTGAGGTGATTAAATTTGTCTGCTTCTGCTGGATGAATACTACAACAATTAAATAATTTAAGTGGTCCATGAAAGAATACCCCAGATGAAGAGGTCTTAGACAGTTAAAAAAATAGTGCAATAATTCCTAGATACACAAAGTTATGACTCAGTGAGACAGTTCTGCTGAGGATAAATGGCAAAAGTTCTGCTGTTAGAAAGCAAACAACCACAACCTCAAACCAAAAAACATAACGAAGTTACAGACAGCATACAGAATCAGACAAACAAAAATCTTATAACTAAAATATCACTGAATTCTGTCTGTCGTCCTCTAATCTGCCAGATGTGAGGAAAATTCCTTCTCTCAGTTGTAGTGAACTTTTCTGAGGAGAAAAAGGCAAACAGATAACCAGGAAGAGTTTATTAAGATAAAAATACAGGTTAAAAAAATATACTCTGTAACAATTCATCAGTATTACAACAGCAGTATATACTATTAGCACATTTTCCATATCAGTCCTTTAGGTGGTTTTGCTATTTTTCATAAGTTAAGGTTAAAGTCCTTTATTGTGATTTTTTTAAGATATTTGCTTCTTTCACTTAACTCATTTTTCTTCTGCTTACCCTCTGTGTGTTCTTATGGTCTTTGTTACTCAGTTACTGCAGAGGTCAATACTTCAGAGATCAAGATGAAAGTTTAGCAGATGGAAATCCTTTTGCAAAGGGTAGCTGTTCTCATCTAGCACAAAATGGCTCCTGATTTCCAACAAATAGGATGCTTCTGTATCCGTCAGCAGTGAGTGACACAGATCTGCTACTACTGCGCCGTAGGTTATATCTGAGGGGGGCACTGCAAGAGACAGCAATTCAATTTACACTTGATTTTCACAACAGCACCCATCATTCAAGTTCTACCTCCACAAAAGCTCCACCGAATCACTGGAAATGCAGTTCAACATCTGAATAAAAAATCAGCTTTTATTTTTAATTATGTTTTTAAAACAATGAGCTGAGCCTGTTTCTCATCAAACTGCTAACACGAGTGAATCACGTAAAACACCTCTCAGGTCAAACAGGATGTATCAAGTGAAGCTTGTCTGAGCCACTTCTCAGTGTTTCACATCATGAAAGCATGTCAGCTATTTATAAAATCTGCTAAGAGATTCTATTTTGCCTATAAGGAATCAATGTAGTTAATGAATATTTAGCTATATAATTACAACTATTTCGTTATACAATAAATGTTCACACCATCTCGCCTCTTGTAGCTGCCACCTCTGTTCTGAACTTCTGACTTGTTCAGACAGCAACTGAAATATTCTCTGATGTTGGTTGGGTTTTTTTGTGTGTTTTTGTTGTTGTTGTTTTTTTTATAACTGTCAGTAATTAAAAATTTTGTTTCCAATGGCAACTTTGCAGCCAGTTTCTATCATAAATAATTCATGAAACAGTACCTACTAATCTGTTCAGCCAGTCTGCAGGAATATTGAGGAAGATTTTTTCCATCAGCTCAGACACGACATGAACATAAATTTCATATCCTTCATCTTCTACTGTCATCAAGGCAGGTCTAGACCAGAAAACAAAAGTCTCTTGAAAGATACCTGCTACGCTTTTAATTTTTTTATTGAAGCAAAATTTCTGAAAGTAAGACAATTTAATATTACTCTGCAACATAATACCAAGAACTAGAAAAATAAGAAAATCTCTGTGCACTCATCTGTCAAATCTGTATCACTGGAATGAATCACTTTGAGGTGTATATACTGAATTTACTACTCAAAGTTAAAATAACTTCTAAACTAACCCTTACTTTCAGACAACTGCTGAAAAAAATGCTTTATGACTTGTCTTCCCTGAAAGACAATGAGAAGTGCACTGTTATGAAATTAGTGTTATTTATGGCTCTGAACTTTAAGTATAAAGGTTAATACCTAAGTTTGTGTACCTACAAATATATAATGGGTACATAACATATTGAAATGCAAAGTAGAGAAATGAGCTTAGGTGGATCACTTGGAATTGTATCATCTGTATCAACATCACCCAATATTATCTGTCTTAATACATCACTTTATAGCCACATCATACCAAGGCACATTTCTTGTACTGTAACAAATACCAAATGCTTTCACAAACCACTGCATTCTTACTAATCTAATCTTTGCTAAGAGCAAAATTTCAGTGTAACAGGCTTTTCTCTGAAAAAGCTGGGCATGTAAGTTCCACAAGACGTGTTCACATGCTGAGAGTACAAACACCAGAAATCTATCATTTTTCTACCACCTTTTGTGAAGAAGCAAATTGAGGTCCTTCAGGACCACTGAGAGATTATAATCTTATGAAAGTCTGGAGGAACCTTTTCAGTTAAGAAAAAAACCCTCTTCACACTTAATCCTCCCTCATAGGAAAACAAGTAGCATATAAACTTAAAGATGCAAGACTATTTTGCTTAGAGGCAAAATACTAATTCCCTTGTTTGATAAAGAGGATATTAGTATTTAAGCCAATAGTTCATTAAACTCACTATGGAAGAGTTTAGAAAGAATTTGAGAAAGAATTTAGACAGAAAATTTACATATTCTACAATTCTAATATATCCATGACTGTCTCAATTACCATTCTCCAGCTACACATCTTTCAAGTCACTATGATACATTCTGAAAGCCCAAGATAAATTTAAAAATTGAACAATTAGTTAATAACAATGTTCCTACATCAACTGGATCCGCTTAGTTTATTTTCTCTAAGTGTGAATATAAGTGTCTCACAGTGCCATCTGGTGATAACTTAGTATTTCTGCTGTCTGAGAATGTTGACTGAAAACATTTATCAATGTTATTTCTGCAAGGCTAAAACTGGTAATTCAGTTTAAAAATATGGTTCTGCATTCACACAATTTCAAACTCAGGCTTGAACAAAACTCTTAAGTTTTCCATTTGATCCTCAAGCTTCTACTCCATCTTAGCTTTATCTGACACAGTACTGTGTAAACATCTTTTCTGTATGACATGGTATTCAAAGAAATTAAAAGGTTACAACTTAAACTAAGAATATCACATACAAATAATGGGAATATAATACAGCAATTCAGTAAAAACTCCTTGAACATTCACTTTCACTTAGAAATACAAGGATTGCTTACCATACCTTAAATAAAGAATTTTACATATAGGGGAACTTTAAATGGAGAAAGTTGCAGTTTACTTCCCTAATAGTAAATAGTATTTTAGCTTTATTTGGCTTACCTGTAGAATGTTTTTACTTTGTTGTATGGCAAACATCTAATACATTGCTTGTAGATCATGTTCTCATCTGCCTGCAGTTCCAAACCACATTTGGCACAACCTGAATATGTAATCATAGGCAGAGAAGCCAAAACACACTCCAGTGAAGTGTCAGCAGAGAAGATGAGTTGCTTGTACCGACCAGTTGAAATGGTAAACTTCAGTTCTAAGATATGGGCTTTCACTTGAATCACTCCTGCAAAAACAAGTTCAATCAAATATGAATTCAGTTTTATTTATAACTGAAAGCAAAAACAAGGGCTGCAGCTGATTCAAAACCAACATCACTATCAATAAAACTTTATTCCTTTTTTTCCCTTTAGTAACACCTGCTCATATTTTTAGATATATTTTATGCAGGGAAAAATCAACGTGGTTAAATATTATTTTAAAATGTATAAATCTACTACATTTTCAGATAGTATTGAAGTAGATGCCTCTACAGAAGTGCCTGAATAAGACAACAAAATTGTGCAGGTAATTTCCAAGTGATTTTCTTTCCACTAATTCAGAGACACTGAAAAGCACAGCTTTAACAACTTAGCTTTCCATTATTTTAACATAAACCAGAGTTAAATGCTGCAACACCAACTTTAGTTACTTCCCAGAATTTAACACCAACCTAGCAATCTTTCAGGTTTATCTGGGAGGCAGTGACTGCGTAAAATGTTTTCTTTGTTCTTTTGTAAGAACTTTTCAATAGCAGCAACTATTTTATTCTTGATTTAGAGATTTCCAGTTTTGGAGATATACTATTTGACAAACTTTCAGCAATTAATCACATCATTACAAGGCTGGTTGGTGTGCATAACTGAAGTCAGCATTTCTCCCTATGTTCCAAAGCTGTCTTTGCATGGTACCACACACCCCACCTCTCTCACCCCTGGGCTCATGAGAGGCTGCATCAGTTTGTTTGAGTGGCGAGCAGCAGCCTCCAGAATAAATTCAGACTCCCAAACCTCTGCTACCTTAAAACATAAGCATTTTACTTCACCAGCAGAGCATCTATTTTGCTTAGTTATGCATTGCACAACAGACATTACAGAACTACAGATAACACTTACCTGAGCATTTTTCCTCCAAGTGCGCAGAGAGCTTTGTCAACTGCATGAGGGATGTCTGGCTTTTCTGAAACTTCTCTTTAAATTCAATTGCCCTTTTGTCATCATCAAACAAGCACTCACAGGATGACCATGGAGTTGTGTGCAGTTCCAAGTCACCTGAGACAGAACTACGTTGGACCAGAAGGTATTTGAAGTCCCATAGGTGATCTATTGAACAAAAAAGGCAAACAGAAGAGTTTATTTTCTTATACTGTGGGTAATTTAAAGCAGGTCAAGGTCAAGTTTTAGCATTTTGCTATTCTGGATTAGAGTCTGATTTTTGGTGGTAATGTGCTAAAACTGCAAGCTCACGAAAAATGTGCTGTCAGATGCACTGTTTCACACTCAAAAAAAACCCTGTCTAAGCATCCATCTAGTTTCATGCACCTCATCTCTGACTAGAGATCCTGCAGCCCCCCCCAGAACTGAGAATGCTCCAGCCAAAAGGATGGTTCAGGTAGTAACGTTACAGCAACACCAAGGGAAAATCTAAACAGGAGGAAACAAACAGACACTTGGCAAGAGGGGATATATGGAAATAGGGGACAGAGTCTAAGTAGGGAACAAGATTTGGCTGATACCCTAATCAAACTATTACTGAGATCTTCAACATCACCCTGCTGATTAAAAATTTATCAGAAATGTAAGCTAAAATTCATTAAGTTTACAGAAATGCATTTAATGAAATACATCTTTATTTTTCAGCAATCTAAACCAGGTGAGTGTAAATCATGAACTGAATGTCTGATGACCGTGCACTGGAAGTCCAAACCAATTTTTAGCAAGAGATGAAAAATAAATGATATTCAGATGCTCTAGAACTATATAGTCTTACACACTTTAACCCTGGAGACAACAGAAAAATTACAAGTCTCCATACTTTCCTCTCTAAGACTAAGCAGTTTCTAATCTGCTCATACAACCAGTAAACACACAGCAGAGCTCTGGTACAATTCCTACCAAGGACTTTGTGGACATTGAGATTTTCCTGTAGCCCACTCACACTGTTTAGCTGCTGTATTGTGTATGCTTTAGTATCCTGTGAATTTATCTTTTTGGCTATCTTACTGGAATTGAATGTTCATGGCTTGTACACAATTAAGTATTTGAACAATTGAGAAATCACCCTTATCTTGAATTTCAGATAATCATTTAATCATAAAAATGCCAGCTGACAGATGCACAGAGCTGGAGAAGAAGACACAAGGTTTAGAAACACAATACTACAGAGATCTACGTGTTATACTTTTCCATTTTAAGCATCAGAGAATGATATATTGTTGTGTCTAATAAATTACCTTTGGTATCCTCTTTTTGCAGCTAAAAAAAACCCATTAAATTCTATATTTTTAAAAGTAATATTCTGGATGACTAAATTCTGTAAAATTTCTAAGCACCTAACAAACAGTATACACCTGCTAACACTCAAGCATGCACAAAAATAAGAGCCATGTAGGCATTACACAGAAAAGTTACTGCTTGAATTGCACCATTTTCTTCAAGTAGTTTAAAAGGTTAGGTCTTGCAGTTAAAACGATTTCCAGGAATGGAGATTACTTATAAATTGAAGTGGAACTGGTAGAATTCAGTGTCAGAATTTAACAGGTAAAGATTCACTATGAAGTTGTTTAACCTTCACGGATTTTATCTTGTACTGTACAAAAACTGGCTTTTTAGGCAGACATATTCAGCATTTCAAGTAATACACCATTTACTTCCTAAGTGTATTCATTGATCAGAAGTATAAACTGAAGTTATCCATTTAACAAAAACCTACTTTCACTTATTTTTAAAGAACAAAGCCAGGAAAAAGTCTAAATTTGATAATAGTCAGTCACTGCTGAAACACAAGCTACATAATTATTGCAAGAGATGGTTTCAGTCAGTCACAGCATTTCATGCTAAACTTGACAATGATAAGGAAGACCCAGCAAAACTGGTAATAAATAGTTAACACTAATGGGTTTTAATAGTTAGATACAAGATGCACTAGTGCCTAGTTATCTAGGTTCAAGTTTTTAAATATTTATGTCTTCTCAGTCTTCTAAGGTAAGTAGTGCATTCAAATTCTGCTGCTGATGGCACTGCTTCTAAACAGGAAACATGCTAGAATTGCTATCAAATATGTTACCCTTGCAAGGGAAGTATTTAAAGGTTAAATAGTAAATGTTACCAGCTGAACATTTTAAAGATATTAACAGCATCACAAAAATCCTTCTACAGCAACCAACAGGTACAAGGACTTTACCTTTTTTCCTTTGAAGCTGAGGGCACCAGGCAGCCCCAGCTCCCCACAGAACCATCCTGTAATGTTGATCTCTGTTCTGCTCTACTGTTAGAATAATTTTTCTTTGGCTGCCACCTTTGTAGCTATACACAGATTCTGAAAAAAAATGAAATTACATTACTTCTACAGTAAAAAGCATGAAGTACATAAACCCCAGTATTAAGGTGAAATCACGTTGCTATCCTATTTTACAGTTTTAAGGAAAGAAGAATACACCTACAATTTCTTCAGGACAGAAAACAGTCTGATTTCTTCAGCAACATGAATCTAGTCTGAAGGAGTGCATAAAGTAGATGATTTTACTTTTATCCACCTAAATATTCAGCAACTGGACACCTCCCTTTGAAACAGCAGACATCTGAGCATCTTTCAGCTCCCACCTGAGTAGAAGCAAATTTTGCTCAATCTCTCAGTAACTGACTGTCATAATCGCAAGTTAAGGTTCCTGTAACTTCTGTGGAATACACTGAAAGAAACACTTCTCTAGAAGTTTTCACATAAAAGAAAACCATAGTCATGTACAAGGCACATTACAAGTATTACTAACAGAACATATAAATTGAAACAATTAAGATCTCTACGTGACTCTTACCCAGGATACTGCCTGTCTTAGTTCCACACGAAAACTACAGTATTTTTAATTAAAAAACAATTTTTCAACAAGACCTCTTGCATTAAATATCCAACAGTTCTGAGATTTACATACTACAGCAAATTATGAAGATTTCTATCTTCAAAATTCTCCATTTATAATGAATAAATATGATATTGACAGTGTGGGTAAAAGTTTGAATCTTACTAATACAAGCTGATAGAGCAACGTGATCAAATTTACGTGCAAAGCTTGAAGTCAAGCACTGAGAACATTCTGCCTTGCAAAATTACTATTTAAGTTTAACCTAATGCAGAAGTTGAAGTCCAGTGCATGAACTTACCTGTTAATATAGCAATGTCGATAATTTTCAGGACTGAGTGCACCAATGTATTTGGCTGGAGCTGATCTAGCTGCATATACTGAACACTGTCCAGTCTCTGGACTTGTCTCTGTGGAATGTCTCTGAAGTGAGGAAATTCTGATGATATGTATGCCAATAAGCCACAGAGAACACCACAATCCACTACAGGATAAACTTATATGGAAAAAAAAAAAAAGGCAAAATTATATACTATTCTTTATGTTTAGAAGTATAAAACCTACTGCTTGGAACATATTTACACTCACAAAGTCAAAACTGTTTCAGAACAATGTTAGGGCAAGAAATCCTTGAGATGTGTAACACAATCTGAAATTAAGCTGTACTTCTTCTGCCTCCCCTTGATAACATCCCAAAGTTAAGATAAGTACAATACTTTAAATCACACTAAACATAGCAAAGAAATCTGTCTCATAGCTTGGTAAGAAGAACAGCTGTTCTTGACCATTTACCTCAGACTCTGCCTTAAACAGCTGGTAACAATGGACATCACAAAGACAGTAAGAACAATGCAATCATGGTGGTACTTCCACTGTATTTTCTCCTTAGTCTCCTACAATGAATTACTTTCCCTGGATGGATCTACTTACTCTTTAAACCTCTGATGTTTCTGCAAAAATTTTAATCCTTGTGTAATTTCAGACATTAAATGGTCGAGTCCTGGGATAACTGCTCTTTCTTAAACTAAACTCTCGGAACTCAATTTTTCAGAGTTTTGAGTGGTAACTATCAAACTTTACCATAAACTCCACATGCCTGTCTGCTGTCATTATGTCCACATCTTGTCCACAAGTGTCCCTGTCATACTTTTCTATAGTGTTTTGTACCTCTAAGTTGCACATTATTTCCATTCTATCCCATGTGTGAGGCATTGCCAACAAAATGGAATACTTTAAATAGCTATTTTACTGCAATTTTGAACTTATGCACTATCATCTTACATTCTTCTGGATTGAGAGCTGAGCAGTTCCCCAGATTCAGTAACCGACTGGTAAATGTAGACTGAAGCATGATTTCTCCACACCAAAGGTTCTCATACATTGTTATATCTGCAATAAAAAAAACAATCTTATCAGCTCATCATTCAACAATATTGAAGTAGATAGTATTTTTCTTGATCACAGAACCGTCATACATACAGCTGTGAAAGACAGTTTGAAAGAGATCACTTGGAAACACAGGGATTTTTTTTTATAATCTATCAACATCATTTACAATGAACGAATAAAATTTTCTCATTAGTTTGATGTAATTCTTAAATTCATTAGCCTCCTAGCAGGCACTGTTTAAGTGAAGCGGGTGGACATATTGGACAAATTATTATTGTACAACATTTCAGAATGAGTAGTAAAGTACTAGGCTTACCCAGAAACACTTTTGATATATTTTGCAATAGGAATGTCTAAGCAGAATGTCTTCAGTTTCTTTAAAATATCTACCTTTGCACCTACCTTTGAGCACTTAAAGAGCTCTTAACAATGAGAAATAGGCATCTTAAACTGTAGAAGTATTCAAACAATTTTATATTGTGTAACATTTTTGCATATAGCCAAACCTAAATGGCCAGATCACTAACAAGTTCTGGGCCACTCCAGCCCCAAATTAGGTGCAATATTGTTTCTGCAGTACTGCATTTGCTCAAGAGATGTGTTCTCTTGCAGAGAGGGTTTTGCTCCTGTTAGGTATTAAGGAGCACAAAGGATTTATCAAGAGGAATCTTCATTATGAATTTCATGTTATGAAAGAGGTAAACTACGAACAGCATTTTGTATTTCTGCAGTCTATGCTGGCTACCAATTCACAACATGATCCACGTCAAGATGCTAGTGCTATGTTACAAAGTCCTTGACAGGAGGAAGAATAGTTCTCATCCTGAGACTGAACTCCACATCACAGTTTTTTTGTTTTACCTGCTGGTCCAACAGCAGAGAATTACAAAGAAGTCCCTCTATGGGACAGTCAGTGTTCCACTGGTAGGATGACTGAGAACTCAAAGTGATGTTGAACAATGCAAGTGATGTAAGACAGATATTCACAAATCCTCAGCCATAGTTCCAAATTACTTGTTTCATATTCTTGTGCTTTAAACAGGCCTTTTGAAAGACCCACATTTTAAAAAGGCAAGTAAAGGAATTCTCACCTGTAAGCAGTACAACATCTCCAGGAAACACAGTGAGGGACCAAAATGCAGCACCACGCCACAGCACCACCTTTCTCTCAGTTTCTGACTGGTCAATAACAACAATTGTTGCTACAGGAACTTTACATGAAGATTTTGGTCTAGTCTTTACTTGTATTTCTTTGATATGACAAGGATGTACTACTGTGACCAAAACATTGTACTTTTGATTTTTGCAGCAGCAATTCTTAAGTAGTGATAGTTTCTTCTGAAGTTTCTTGAAGTCTGTCATCCTCTCTTGATCCACTCTAGTCCCAGGACCAGGTGGAGAAGAATTCAGTTTAGCTCTCTTGGATACCAGCTGCCTTTTAAATGCTGAGTGAAAAAGAGGAAAGGAATCTTCACACTTGCGGGGTCTTTTAGAAGAGTTCTTGTGAGAAGAACTTTCTACTTGAGAGCACAATATTCCAGAGCTCAGTGGTTCAATATGGATTTCATTTACCAAGCGCTCAGAAGGAGCTTCAATTTCTTGTAACTTCCCTGTGTTTTCCTGAGCACTTCCTTCTTGTTTTGTAGCTTCAAAACAAATGTTTTCCCCATCATCCTCAGAACTGAAAAGATCAAGAGAACTTGCATACTCTTCCTTACATTCATTTTCAGCCACGTTAGTACACGTTCCAACACCAGAATCAAACTGGAAGTGATCATACTGCCTTTCTTCAGCTTTTTTGCCTGCTTCTGTTTCTGACAGATTTATGATTCTTCCCAGCATCTCATTCCGCTCCTGTGCAAGAACAACCATCTGACTTGATGTCACTACACTGCGAAATTCAGTATCTGTTGACACTGCCAAGTCTGAACAATCCTTTGGTTCTTTTGGTTTTGACTCTTGACGTTTTTGGAAAACCGTATCCAGATACTGATCTAGATGCTGCTGATGATCACTTCTGTGACCTGACTGCTGTCCCACAGACAGATTTATGCTGATCTGCTTCGTACTGGCAACCAACTCGGAAATGTCAGCGCCGTTCACTTCCGAATGACCAGCTTTTCTCTTGGTGAGGTCTGAACAGCAGCCATGGGATGATTTGTCTTGCCCAGCTGATCCTGGACACTTCTGTGGAAGGTGTTGATCTGCAGCCTGAGTTACATCTGCAGGTGTGTATCTATCTTTAGATATCTGGCAATCAGAATAAGTTAAACTTTTGGTCTCTTTAGGTGTGCTGGTACAACTTACTGTCACAGGTACAAGAGGTGTCAAACCTTCTGCTGCTGCCACTGCCCTGCCCTGTTGAGGCTGCAGAGAGCTGCCATCCCCTGTAGGAACTGCTGTGACTGCGGAGTTTCCTGCCTGGAACACTGAGGGGTCAGCAGCACCCTGGACTTTTTCAGAAAAAAGACCACGTGCGTCACACAAATAGTGCAGCTCTCTCCATTTCTCAGCAGTAGGTGCTGAACTACTGCGCTCTAACACCTCCAGGGGGCCTGGAATGCTGGGTGCTCCCACAAAAACATGGATCTGAGGTCTTTTTGACATTTCTGACTGTTGTGCAAGCCAGACTTTAAATAATGTAGTTTATGCAATGAGCACAATAATAAATATTAGCAAATGCAAAAAAAAAATAATTTTACTTTCTCTTAACAACTTTAAAAATACCTAAAACTCAAAGGAGTATTATTTCATAGTTTACCTGGTAAAAACACTACTTTACTACTTAAAGCCTATAAAAATAAATGTACCAAATCTAAAACAATGGAAGTTATTTTAAAAATATTTAATATTTATTTCTTGTGCCAAACTTGCATAGAAAAATAAATTTACAGTATTCCCTAGTTTCTGATTCTGACACTTGGAAACACATTATTATGGTGAAGTTAAAATTAAGTTTAATTATTGAGCTATTTATCTTCATTAATTATTGCTAATTAAACAGTCATATGTGAATTCATTATTCAGCACTTGATTTTAATTCATGTGAAATAAATGCCTGTAAGAAACTTTTACAGCACAGTTAGGAGATAATTTCATCTCCCAGAAAATTACAGTTTCAACTAAATGATTAAAATCACTAGAGCCATTTAAAGTTTGCTAGAAATGCAATATTTTACAGGCTGTTTTAACATGAAACTACTATATTAAGTGATTGTTTTAAGAAACTGAAGCTTTCAGGCCATTACTAATAAATTATAATTATTTAATGAGCACTAAGAGGTCAGTGAGACTTGAGCAGGTGATTTAGAATTTAATTCATTTAAGTAGTATCACACAACTCAAGAAGTAGCTTTTCTAGCTACTTTAAAATAAGCCCACCTTACATAGCCCAAAATACCTTCTTTTTTTTTTTTTTTTTAATTTCTGCTATAGAATTACAAATATAATTTTAAAATATGCAGCTACAGCTACAAGTTATTATTACAGCTACAAGCTATCATTAAAATGCTGATGTCTAGCTACATGTTTTGGGAGTGTTATTACTAATAGAAGTTGCTGCAATAGGCAATTCTGCAGACGTAGAGAATGCCAGAAAAAATTCGAGAGCTAATCCAGCTGTAAAGAGAAGGAAAAGAGCATTGAAACAAACACAGCATTCAAAAATATGTAAATGTTTCATTTAGCACTTATTAAATTAGCAACCATTTTCCCAACAACCCCACTAGGGGTCGATAAATCTGCACATTCCCAAAGATCACTGTAACATGGAAAAGCTGTAAACATCCTGGAACACTGATCTCTGGTATATTATTGGTGTCACTGGAAAAGCAATATACAACCACTAAAATTAGACACGGCAAAATTCAAAGGAGGTACAAAACACAGTAACTATCTGCACTCAGTTTTATGCTCATTAAAAAAAGAATGCTACTTGGAAAACATCAGAGTATCCAAAGCAAAGTGACAGTGAGGTTGAACCCCCAAATAAGTGTCTCAGTAAGTTCTGCAGATAAGAGGCCACCCAACACATGACATAAAAACAAGTTCAGTAACAAATCTGTGACAAACAGAAAATGTTTTGATTAGTTTAAATGAACTTCAGAAGCGTAACCTAAGTGATGAGATTAAATAATTACTTCCACTTAAAAATATCTAAGTCTACTGGTAACTTTTTCATTTGTGATTACCTTGTGTACTAATTTGTGATAATTAGAACAGTATGTTTAGAGGCCAGCTTACAACCTGGAGTTGCAAGACCCTTCAGAGATTTGTAGTCATAGAAAAGTTAGAGCTGAAGATGCCATAATGTAAAGTACTCAGAATTAAAATTAAAAAAACTGTCAAGTGTCCTAGATTACTTTGTGTATAAAATGCAGTACTTCACATACTACACTGGAGCAAATTTCTGCACTTTATAGCTTAAAGCCAGAAAAGAGTAACAAAGGAAAGCTTTTAGACAATTATATATTTCATGGGCTAAACCTACCGTTTCAGTACTTGTAGTACAGTATAAAGGAAGATCCTAGAAAGGCAGCTGTACTTCACTCTACTTCCAGAGATATCCTGTATCATATTTCAAGAATGTTCTTCCTATAATCAGGGTTGAACCATTAATTAACCAGTTAAGACTTGAAGAATCATTGAAGGATCAAATAATAAGCATTAGGTTTTTTGTTTGTAATTCTGTCTACTCCCCATAATAAGCTCATGGAAAACTAGATTTGTTTTTTCAATTCCTAAGCACTACTATACTATTTTTAACCAAAAACATTACCAAATTATGAAAACAATAAAATGAAAATGTAAACATATCCTAATAGCCCTGGACCTTCTTCTCAGTATATATATAGATACACACAGACATTACACTCAAAGTCTTTATGCAGAGTCTGAAATGAACAAAGCTGTTATTTTGGCATACTTGAAAAAGACAACCACTGTGACCATCACACCTTTTTCCCTCGAGGATTTCATTTTGAGGACCTGGAAGATCTTGGCACAGTCTCACAGTATAATCTAAACCTGCTAATTCCTACTGCAACTGCAGTAATTAGGACTCAAGTTACAGCAGGCATGACACTGCCAAATACAATGGAAAAATTTCTGCTTTTTCATCCAAAAAGCCTCATCTTTTTACATTTACATTTATAAACACACATTACGATCTGCGACTAATATTAAAGGGTACTTTGAAAATACTTTTCTTTTTAGACAAGTATCCAAGTGGTTTTTTTATGAACACACCTTATACCTTGGTAGAACTGACATGAAAAAGATGTATTAATAGCAAGTGGTGACTTGCTACAGTACTAAAACAAAATAAACTGAACACTGCCACAATCTACTACCACAAACATATAGGGACAACTGGTATCATTAGGCAACTGAATTTCCCCGAGATACATTAAACTGAATTTATAACAGAAGGAAGTCTATGCCAGTCTTCTAGTAGACTGATGAATTTAAAGATGTGAGCCTCCGTACAAATGTTCTCAATAAACACCTGGTATATAAGAACACACCTGTAACAGTATTGGATACAAAACATGAAATGTTTGCTAACTGAGAAGTCAACAATACTTTATTAGGAAAACACTTTTTAAAACAAAAACAATTTCTCTATCTTGGCAAAAGTCCAGTTATATAGTAATTTATCAGCCTCTCATTATAAGTATCACTGCTCTCTCGGTTCTTGTCATGTTTAAAGATTAGTAAATTACACAAAGATTCAGAAAGTTTTCCTTAACTTTCCAGTTCTGTAACTTCTCTAAACATAGGATTTGCTTTCTTTATTCATATTTTGCAGTGCCAGTACATTCAAGGCCAGGTTGGATGGGGCCCTGAGTGACCTGACCTAGTGAAAGGTGTCCCTGTCCAAGACAGGGGAGTTGAAAAGGGATGATTTTTAAGATCCCTTCCAACCCAAGCCTTTCTATTACTGCACCAAAGCAATTAAATCTTTATGTTAAATATGAACTTTTTCAACTAAAATATAATTTTTATTTTCAAAAGCTAAATCTTACATTTTTCTCACAATACTTAGAGCTTAGGAATGGTAAGTGACCTCTGCCTATTTTCTGGTTCACATAATAAGTCCACTACCAAATCATCTCCACTGGCAATTTTCAAGTGACTTTTTAGGTCAAAGATACCAAACTCCTTCCCGTAATAGGAAACGTCAGTACCTAAAATCATTTAAGCCTGTAAATCAAAAAGAAAAATAAATTAAAGCTTATCTAAATTCTCTGTTTGAAAAATTGTGCATAGAACCTTTTCTGTGCTGCTTTAGAAGAGAATTATTATTGTTTTAATGAGTTTTGTTAATGAAGTTCTGTGCCTTGTTTTAAATGAAAAGTCTAAAGGAACAATTCATTATAAATCTTGAAAAAATAAGCAAAAAAACCTATCAATCCTATTAGCATTTTATAATGTAGTTACATTATCTGTGGGCAGATAGGGGGTTAACTACACTAAAGATAGCAGGAGCTAAAGCTCATAAAGATACAACTGAAACCTGAATGCACATATCCATTATACCTGTTAATTATTACACCATTTCCTAATTTGTGGAAAGCTGCTCTATTCCTAATAGCCAATGAAAGCCTAGTTTTTTATCTCTGAAATGGTCAGAGTCTGATTGACGGGTCAATGATCTATTAAAAAACAGTAACTACATCAGCAACTTTTACATTTGCAAGACACTGCAACTGAAGTTTAATATACCTATTACAAGAAATACAATATGCTACATAATGTATTTCCTCCAAGCTAAACAATAAGACAGGAATTCTCAATTATAAGTTTTTTTTTAAATGAACCATTATTAACAGATTCTTAATCCCTAGTGATTTGCATGGAAAAAAATTAAAAATAGATTAAAAAACCCTCTTCCAGTGGTTACTCTAGAAATGTTGTGTGATGCTACATACATGACCTTGAAGTACCCCTAAAATACCTCAGAAATATTCATTACTTTTATTCCATATTTCATTATTCATTAATAGTGTTCACTCACCATGATGATCACCAAGCATTAGGCCAAGGTAACTTAAGAGTGTGACACAGCTTCAGCTTCCTATCATTCCTGAATATTAATGGCGGCCAGTTGTCTAAATCCCTGCTTTGAAAAGTTACAACCAAATAGTTCCATCAAGCCCTTTCACTTAAGCCCTATACACCCAAAGTAAACCACAGTAATTCCACCTCCAGTTAACAGTTTCTTTATATCTGTCTACAGATTCAAGCTGCAGATAAAATTACAGAAATAACAGACAGCAATGCATCAGAAGACAAAGGATTATAGCAATATAATGCAAAAGTGTAACTTACTTTACTCTCCAGAATTTTCATTGTCCTTTACCTGCTGAAAAGCTGGCCCAGTAAGAAATACATAAAATAGGATATTCCTTAAATTTGAAATTTTAACTTCTACTGTAAGCTTTCCCCTGCCTTATTCCCATATTCAATTTAACACTCTTCCTACATGTAGTATACAAAATTAAAGAATTGATTCATCAACCTTACAACAGAAGAAACTGAATTATTCATAGCCATCTTCAGGGCAGAAGAACAGCAAGCAGTGTAGTAACAGTTTCATACACTTAGAAACTGAAACAACTCTGGGATGAAGCGATGAGCTCACTCCCTGTTCACTTGCAACTTGTGCAAGGAAAAGAAGGATGATCTTTATGCCAACAACTCTTGCTGGCACTGCAAGTGAATCAATACACCAGCAACAGCACCTATCCACCAAATCAATAGGTAACTTGGTCCAAATGGATATGTATTAAAAGGAACTCAATGGAAAATAAAAACTGACGGAAGAAATCAAGATAAGCAACTTGTAGCCAAAGCAAATTTATATTCTATGTAACAGTGAGAAACATATCATATGGGCTTAAAAGAAAATTATCTGTGTAGGTGAATGGCAGCTCAAGGAGATCGAAGTGGATTGCATGACACCAGGCTAGTGGGACCTAACAAGGAGCCAAGAGAACATGCACATGGGAGAAAGTACACAGGCATGTGGGCAAGTGGGGAAGTGGACAGGATACATAATTAAAAGTCTTATTTGTCATTCTATGTTTGGTGGTTGTAACAATCACCAAAAACCTTTTATCTAAATTGCAATGTAAGGTTTCAGGCAAAGACTGTAGTCCTATCTATAACTGACAGGTTCAACCAAAAGTAATTTTACACCAAGATGGTTATTTGGTTTAATAACATCGTGCAGTAACAACATGTTTCTGGAATGCTGTGCACAGAGACAGCTGTCAACCAGACATGGTGGTAGAGCAAGACTCCTGCTAGTCCATGTCAAAAGTTTTGAAAATCATAAACCTTCATTTGCCTACAGCAGTATCTGTAATTAGTATAAAGTTACTTCTAAATGAGGTACTTTGATTATTATTTGCCATAAAATACTGTCTATTAGTACTTACTATTGACATTGAGTAGCAGCAATATTAATCCATTCAGTATTTAGTTCTTCTCACTGGCTAATACCAGAGGACTGCAATACCATTTGGCCTCAAGACAGGTATGGTTGGTTTATAATACATAAAACCTGTACTCAGCAATATGGAGCCAAAAAACAAGAGGTATCCAAATTTTTTCCTTATCTGCAGTGTTTTCAGTAACAAAACGCTTTTTAAAATACGAAACACCTATGACTTGGGCATTGCAATAGAAACCTTCCTAAATACTCCTGCAGTGGCAGGTAGATAATTTCAACCAAAAATCAGTGTTCTGAGACATTCCACAGACTTGCCACTGTTAGAAAAGTTAAATCAAAATACTGACTAAGAAGCAAGAAACATCAAGTTGCTCTTCATAACTATTACTAAACTATTAAAATAATTTAAAAAAAGAAGGCAAGCAATCAAATAGCATTACTATTGCTAACATTTAATATGTATCTACTTGCCTGCAGGATCAAGGCCTGAGTTTCTAAAGTTGTGCTCTAAAGGGAAAAAACTTCCCTTGGTCTGAAACAAAGACATATAAATCTGTAAATATTTATCTGTAAATATAAGCTTATATCATACAGAGGCATCTATTGAACAGTTGCATCAGCCATTTTAATTTAAAAGGATTATTTTCTTGGAACCAAATGATGCAAAAATATGAACACTGATAATACATTTTTAATCCAGCCACTGAGAAGATCATCACTGTGTTTGAAAATAGGAGTAAAGGTAGTAGGCTTTTGTGATTAACTTGGTAATTCTTTCCCCACTACCTTTGTGGCTTTCAAGATGTCCTTTTAAGTAAATGCTATTTATTGATTTTTGTTTTGCAACACATAAAAACATATAATTAAGGAGATATGAGCATACAGTGGATGTTACAAAAACAAAAGAAGTTAAAAGTTCTAAAGAACAGTGACCTTTAGAATCGGAAAGAAAGATAAAGGTAAAAGGTCAAAGATACACAGACGTGTCATGCACGTTTTATTGCAGAACACTCCTTCCCCACAGCCTTACTTGTGATAACAATTTAAAGCACTAAACTGCTATATCTTCTGTCAAGAAAGATATTAAAAAACCTCACAATATTAGAGTGGTGGCGCTTTTTTTGAAAAACAATTAAGTCTGCAGAAAATTATCCACAGGTATCATTACTGATGAAAATCTATGTTAGGATTGAATCCTTCTGATAAAAAGAGTTTGATAAAACAATACAGGACTTAAGACGAAAGCCAGGCAACTGGTCAAACTAACATTATCATCATAGCCTTATTTCCATCGGATTAACTTCTGTAGATTTGATTTCTTAGTATCAGAAGAAAAAAAAAATATATCTGTTTGCTTCTTGTAAAAGTCTTTTTGGTTTTCTTAAATTGAATTTTTTGATCAACAAGGAAAACTGAACTTTTATCTAAACTGAGTTTCTCTAAAACCATTCACTGGGCTTTGATTGAATGGTTTTCTGTAAAATCTATTTCCAGAACTGCAAGTATCTTTCAGCTTGACTTAATAACACAAATGCCAAAACATCACTGTGATACTGGGCAACAAGCATTGTGATAATAACAACCAAGAATAACTTCCTGCACAAATCCAGTGTATTTGAAACAAAAGGATTCTTATTTAGGTTCAAATGATGTGAGCTGGTATTTCATCTTACGAGTTTTTTTGGAATCCATCTTCCACAACAATTACGTACATCACTGAGATTATCTGGTTACAGCACATGGTCAGAGCCATAACCAAAGGCTGCTCTCTCAATTCCAGTTGCTTCAGTGGCTTGGGAAAGAGAATTTACTCCTCCATATTTTATGTGGCTTCTGTGATATGGCAGGAAAAAAAATATTTAAAATACTAAGATACTACTAATATTTTCTCATCTTTACAAAACCTCACTCAAAAAAGATAAAGTTCTATAACAAAAAACTGGATGCTGACTACTTGGACAAAAATGGGATATCGTCAATGTTTTGGACAATAGCTGCAGGTAGGACTGTGCTTGTGCTTTTGTACTGTGGGACACAGGGAGCTGGAAACACATAATTCATAAGTT
>NW_020955668.1:389569-394170 GCF_003031625.1 Empidonax traillii | reverse complement strand
GTAATCAGGCATTGGAACAGCCTACCCAGAGAGGTGGTGGATTCACCATCCCTGGAGGTTTTCAAGCAGAGATTGGATGTGGCCCTTAGTGCCATGATATAGTAATTGGAGTTGGATCAGGGGTTGGACTTGATGATCTTGGAGGTCTTTTCCAACCCAATCTATTCTATGATTCTATGATTCTATGATCTCCACTGGCAATTTTCAAGTGACTTTTTAGGTCAAAGATACCAAACTCCTTCCTGTAATAGGAAACATCAGTACCTAAAATCACTTAAGCCTGTAAATCAGAAAGAAAAATAAAGTTTATCTAAATTCTCTGTTTGAAAAATTGTGCATAGAACCTTTTCTATGCTGCTTTAGAAGAGAATTATTATTATTTTAATGAGTTTTGTTAATGAAGTTCTGTGCCTTGTTTTAAATGAAAAGTCTAAAGGAACAATTCATTATAAATCTTGAAAAAAATAAGCAAAAAACCTATCAATCCTATTAGCATTTTATAATGTAGTTACATTATCTGTGGGCAGATAGGGGGTTAACTACACTAAAGATAGCAGGAGCTAAAGCTCATAAAGATACAACTGAAACCTGAATGCACATATCCATTATACCTGTTAATTATTACACCATTTCCTAATTTGTGGAAAGCTGCTCTATTCCTAATAGCCAATGAAAGCCTAGTTTTTTATCTCTGAAATGGTCAGAGTCTGATTGACGGGTCAATGATCTATTAAAAAACAGTAACTACATCAGCAACTTTTACATTTGCAAGACACTGCAACTGAAGTTTAATATACCTATTACAAGAAATACAATATGCTACATAATGTATTTCCTCCAAGCTAAACACTAAGACAGGAATTCTCAATTATAAGTTTTTTTTTAAATGAACCATTATTAACAGATTCTTAATCCCTAGTGATTTGCATGGAAAAAAATTAAAAATAGATTAAAAAATCCTCTTCCAGTGGTTACTCTAGAAATGTTGTGTGATGCTACATACATGACCTTGAAGTACCCCTAAAATACCTCAGAAATATTCATTACTTTTATTCCATATTTCATTATTCATTAATAGTGTTCACTCACCATGATGATCACCAAGCATTAGGCCAAGGTAACTTAAGAGTGTGACACAGCTTCAGCTTCCTATCATTCCTGAATATTAATGGTGGCCAGTTGCATAAAACCCTGCTTTGAAAAGTTACAACCAAATAGTTCCATCAAGACCTTTCACTTAAGCCCTATACACCCAAAGTAAACCACAGTAATTCCACCTCTAGTTAACAGTTTCTTTATATCTGTCTCGCACTACAGATTCAAGCTGCAGATAAAATTACAGAAATAACAGACAGCAATGCATCAGAAGACAAAGGATTATAGCAATATAATGCAAAAGTGTAACTTACTTTACTCTCCAGAATTTTCATTGTCCTTTACCTGCTGAAAAGCTGGCCCAGTAAGAAATACATAAAATAGGATATTCCTTAAATTTGAAATTTTAACTTCTACTGTAAGCTTTCCCCTGCCTTATTCCCATATTCGATTTTACACTCCTCCTACATGTAGTATACAAAATTAAAGGATTGATTCATCAACCTTACAACAGAAGAAACTGAATTATTCATAGCCATCTTCAGGGCAGAAGAACAGCAAGCAGTGTAGTAACAGTTTCATACACTTAGAAACTGAAACAACTCTGGGATGAAGCGATGAGTTCATTCCACGTTCGCTTGCAACTTGTGCAAGGAAAAGAAGGATGATCTTTATGCCAACAACTCTTGCTGGCACTGCAAGTGAATCAATACACCAGCAACAGCACCTATCCACCAAATCAATAGGTAACTTGGTCCAAATGGATACGTATTAAAAGGAACCCAATGGAAAATAAAAACTGACAGAAGAAGTCAAGATAAGCAACTTGTAGCCAAAGCAAATTTATATTCTATGTAACAGTGAGAAACATATCATATGAGCTTAAAAGAAAATTATCTGTGTAGGTGAATGGCAGCTCAAGGAGATCGAAGTGGATTGCATGACACCAGGCTAGTGGGACCTAACAAGGAGCCAAGAGAACATGCACGTGGGAGAAAGTACACAGGCATGGGGGCAAGTGGGGAAGTGGACAGGATATGTAATTAAAAGTCTTATTTGTCATCCTTTGTTTGGTGGTTGTAACAATCACCAAAAACCTTTTATCTAAATTGCAATGTAAGGTTTCAGGCAAAGACTGTAGTCCTATCTATAACTGACAGGTTTAACCAAAAGTAATTTTACACCAAGATGGTTATTTGGTTTAATAACATCGTGCAGTAACATCATGTTTCTGGAATGCTGTGCACAGAGACAGCTGTCAACCAGACGTGGTGGTAGAGCAAGACTCCTGCTAGTCCATGTCAAAAGTTTTGAAAATCATAAACCTTCATTTGCCTACAGCAGTATCTGTAATTAGTATAAAGTTACTTCTAAATGAGGTACTTTGATTATTATTGGCCATAAAATACTGTCTATTAGTACTTACTACTGACATTAAGTAGCAGCAATATTAATCCATTCAGTATTTAGTTCTTCTCACTGGCTATTACCAGAGGACTGCAATACCATTTGGCCTCAAGACAGGTACGCCTGGTTTATAATACATAAAACCTGTACTCAGCAATATGGAGCCAAAAAACAAGAGGTATCAAATTTTTTTCCTTATCTGCAGTGTTTTCAGTAACAAAACGCTTTTTAAAATATGAAACACCTATGACTTGGGCATTGCAATAGAAACCTTCCTAAATACTCCTGCAGTGGCAGGTGGATAATTTCAACCAAAAATCCGTGTTCTGAGACATTCCACGGACTTGCCACTGTTAGAAAAGTTAAATCAAAATACTGACTAAGAAGCAAGAAACATCAAGTTGCTCTTCATAACTATTACTAAACTATTAAAATAATTTAAAAAAAGAAGGCAAGCAATCAAATAGCATTACTATTGCTAACATTTAATATGTATCTACTTGCCTGCAGGATCAAGGCCTGAGTTTCTAAAGCTGTGCTCTAAAGGGAAAAAACTTCCCTTGTTCTGAAACAAAGACATATAAATCTGTAAATATTTATCTGTAAATATAAGCTTATATCATACAGAGGCATCTATTGAACAGTTGCATCAGCCATTTTAATTTAAAAGGATTATTTTCTTGGAACCAAATGATGCAAAAATATGAACACTGATAATACATTTTTAATCCAGTCACTGAGAAGATCATCACTGTGTTTGAAAATAGGAGTAAAGGTAGTAGGCTTTTGTGATTAACTTGGTAATTCTTTCCCCACTACCTTTGTGGCTTTCAAGATGTCCTTTTAAGTAAATGCTATTTATTGATTTTTGTTTTGCAACACATAAAAACATATAATTAAGGAGATATGAGCATACAGTGGATGTTACAAAAACAAAAGAAGTTAAAAGTTCTAAAGAACAGTGACCTTTAGAATCGGAAAGAAAGATAAAGGTAAAAGGTCAAAGATACACAGACGTGTCGTGCACGTTTTATTGCAGAACACTCCTTCCCCAAAGCCTTATTTGTGATAACAATTTAAAGCACTAAACTGCTATATCTTCTGTCAAGAAAGATATTAAAAAACCTCACAATATTAGAGTGGTGGTGTTTTTTTTGAAAAACAATTAAGTCTGCAGAAAATTATCTACAGGTATCATTACTGATGAAAATCTATGTTAGGACTGAATCCTTCTGATAAAAAGAGTTTGATAAAACAATACAGGACCTAAGACGAAAGCCAGGCAACTGGTCAAACTAACATTATCATCATAGCCTTATTTCCATCGGATTAACTTCTGTAGATTTGATTTCTTAGTATCAGAAGAAAAAAAAAATATATCTGTTTGCTTCTTGTAAAAGTCTTTTTGGTTTTCTTAAATTGAATTTTTTGATCAACAAGGAAAACTGAACTTTTATCTAAACTGAGTTTCTCTAAAACCATTCACTGGGCTTTGATTGAATGGTTTTCTGTAAAATCTATTTCCAGAACTGCAAGTATCTTTCAGCTTGACTTAATAACACAAATGCCAAAACATCACTGTGATACTGGGCAACAAGCATTGTGATAATAACAACCAAGAATAACTTCCTGCACAAACCCAGTGTATTTGAAACAAAAGGATTCTTATTTAGGTTCAAATGATGTGAGCTGGTATTTCCCCTTACGAGTGTTTTTGGAATCCATCTGCCACAACAATTACGTACATCACTGGGATTATCTGGTTACAGCACATGGTTAGAGCCATAACCAAAGGCTGCTCTCTCAATTCCAATTGCTTCAGTGGTTTGGGAAAGAGAATTTACTCTTCCATATTTTATGTGGCTTCTGTGATATGGCAGGAAAAAAAATATTTAAAATACTAAGATACCACTAATATTTTCTCATCTTTACAAAACCTCACTCAAAAAAGATAAAGTTCTATAACAAAAAACTGGATGCTGACTACTTGGACAAAAATGGGATATCGTCAATGTTTTGGACAATAGCTGCAGGTAGGACTGTGCTTGTGCTTTTGTACTGTGGGACACAGGGAGCTGGAAACACATAATTCATAAGTT
>NW_020955668.1:377093-389295 GCF_003031625.1 Empidonax traillii | reverse complement strand
TCTCATCTTTACAAAACCTCACTCAAAAAAGATAAAGTTCTATAACAAAAAACTGGATGCTGACTACTTGGACAAAAATGGGATATCGTCAATGTTTTGGACAATAGCTGCAGGTAGGACTGTGCTTGTGCTTTTGTACTGTGGGACACAGGGAGCTGGAAACACATAATTCATAAGTTTACCGATCTATCCCATATAAGTAATCTACAAGTGCTAGGAAAATGTCTTTCCCTCTCCACCACAAGTGGATATGTTAGCAATAGACTTTAACAGAAGCTGCCCTTCCTCTTGCATTTAAGACAAGTGGGATATTTTTCATTTGTCACCAGCACTACGCAATTCAAGTTTGCTGTCTGTTAATTAAAAAAAAAAAATCCTGCCACCCACTCAAAGAAGTCATCACTACATCAAGACGTGTACCAAGGCTGTTCAAAACTACAGACTTACACAAGGAGGTCCAGAAGAAGCTGGATGGCATACAAGCCCACAAGACACATTTAGACCAACAGCTCAATTAGGACTTCATCACTGTTTATACAGGATTCCTCCAGAAGAGCAAACATTTAACCTTCCTCCAAACAGAAACAGCAGCAAGCAGTTTTTGTCAGGATCAAACCTACGGCACCAGACCTGACCTACTCTTTCCCCACCCCAAGCCACTCGTGCACAATTTATCTGTTCCTGTACTATGCAGCCACATCTCTTCTGTGGTATCATTAGTGTATTTCTGTGAGGTTCAAAGCAACCTGATATACTAAATAGCCGATCTCAGTACTCTGAAATCTCAGGAAGATGAAAGCTGGCTTTACACAACACTTCTATAAATCTAAAGTCTCAAAAGGAACGTTTGTAACACATGCTTCTGATGTGAGCATTGCAATATAAGCAAAAGCCTTGACAGACGTTAACCATGTGGCAGTACTGACTTTGATATTCAAATTTAGAATTTCTAGTCTTGACAAGGCAAAGCAACTTCAAGATTATTTTATTATTTCCCTATTGCACACACCTCAAGAATACATTTCCTTCTTAACTGTAAAAGATATGCTCTTCTATCTAAAAGTTGAGAGGTTTCAGATTTTTTAGGAGCTCAAGCTCCCTTAAGGAAATATAACCTTCAGACTTGGGCCAAAGTGTCTCTGTGCACTGCTCAATAGCACTACAAAGATCACAGATGGTTCACTGCACACTTGCTCCTTATTGTGGCTACAGAAACAACGAAGCTACCAACCTCTTCACAGAACTGTATGAACGCCAGCCAAGCAAATGCTCTTTCACAGGTATTACAGCTAAGGAGTAAAGTTGTTAATTTACCAGGGCACTGCAGGAAACCAAGAGAAAAAAATCAGAAAAATTCAGTGAGTGAGAACTACAGTGAATCTTCTGGAAACAAAAAGAACATTTTCAAGTCTTTTGGCGTTTACCCAAGAAAAAAATAAGATATCAGACATATAGGAAATTGGCATTAGCTTTTTAATATATAAGCCTTTACATTTCAATGGTTTAGATAGATGTTAGTTCAGCAAACTGGTTAAGCTTTAACAGGGAACAGGTGACACTGAGTAACTATCAACACAGCTGACTGAGCCAAAGGTGCCTTTTAGATGCAAATTTCCTTATTTGAAAGAGGTAACTTTTCTCTCAGACTTGAAGGTAGCAATGCACTTAGACTAGTTATTACAAGTAATTTGACTATATCTACTTCAAAAAACTATAGATCACAATTTCTATCCTACTATGCCCAGAAAAGTTAACCATCGCAATGGAACAAAATGTGAATAAAGTGCATTAATAACTACTGGAAGCATTCATTCATATGGCCTGTACCCTTTTCCATGGTAATTCAGCTGTCTGAAAACACCTCAAGTAGATTTAAAAAACTCGAGGTAGACTGTAACAAGTCATCTTGGGTCTCCCTCTACTGTTCTAAGTCACAGGGTGTAACAGCACTGGACAGAAGTCTAATCCCTGATAAACACCCTCTTGTACCTGTATTCTCAGTAAAGGGGCATCATTTTCCTCACTGTTTTTGTCAGAGGCAATAACTCAGTTATGATCTGTACTGTGCTATTACGACTATTGCTGTGTACCTTCACTCAGATGCCTTCACTTCAATAACTTCTGCAAGTGTTTTTATTCCTTGCAGTACTACACAGTCCTGCCCACCCTCACTCTTCCATCCTGGGCTGTGGGAGAAAGTCCAGCCAAGTATGTGCAGTCTTCCCATGTTCACACACACCAGCAGCTCACCTGGAGCAAAGCACCTTTCTTCAGAGAGAAGCTGGTACTCCAGATGATCAGTCTTACCACCCAACTATGTTGACAGAACCAACCCTACAGAAACGTTCAAGAACCATAAAATTGCAAGTTGTGTAACTTCCAAAGTTCCTGAATTATGAAGCGGTAAGGGTGGAAACTAAAGAGGTTTATCTATTTACCCATTTGTCTTCCTCCAGAAGCTGCTCCAAGCTGAAGTAAAACTATAAATTGCTTTTTTCTGCAATATAATGCTGAAAAAAGCAGAGATTTAAGAAATGGTCACCTCATAGTTTACTTAATACCTCGTGTACTGGAACTGTAATCCTGTTTGCAAGTCTAGGGGTTTTTTCCACCTGACACACGTTGCGAATTCTATACTTGATCTTTACTAGAACAGAAACAACAGGACTGACAGTGTACACAAGGCCAATGTGGCTACCAGCACACTAGCAGAATTTTTACCACATATCCATGTGAACCACCAAACAAAGGCAAAATCACAGCAGTCTTCAAAAAAGTATTTTAAAAAACACAAGCAGGAAGTTTTCATATAGAGCAGAAGTGGCAGTGTCAAAGTTAGCAATCTTATCTCTTTCAGAACAGCTCTTTTTAGTGCCCCAACACACAAGTGATAGGGTACTGAAGTAGCTCTGAACAGTGTCTTGTAACCTGCCCTTATTGGATGTCACAAAAAAACAACTATGAGTGACTTGCGACTCCATTGCCACACACGCACATGGGAACCTCACACTCTGTAAAAACATGAAAGAGGAAAATTAGGGGTAAAATAAATTATGATTAATGCAGAGAGATGAAGAAACACAGGGAACTCGGTATCCATTCCATGTCAAAGTACTCACTGTATTCAGCTAATGATTTTACTTGCTTGTGTCAGGAAGTTCACAGAATATAAATAATCTGCTACTGTAGTATTGGACATATGACAGGAAATGAGTAAATATATATGGGTTTTGCTCTTCCCATAAATTTCGCAGTAAAACCTGTTTATATGAGCTTAACTTTAAAAGATTTTTAAAATAGCAGATAAAGCAGAAAAAACAAAAAAGCTATTAAACATGCGATGTATTATCTTTCTCCAGAGATTAGTAACCTTTACAACAGACCAGGAAGAATTTCAACAAGCAGTACAGTTTGTTCTGTCTTAGCTCATGTTCTGAGTTACCTGACATTGCATTGCAAGAACTATACTGAGGTTAACACCATATATATATATATATATAACCTTTATCTTGCAGGCAAAACTAGTATATCATCCAAAAGAATGGCAGCTTAGGAGCCACACACACACAGAAAGCATTAAGTGAAATATGGCAACATTTCATGTTAACCATTACGAAACACTGGAGCAGAAGAAAAATTTGAGATAAATAAAACACATAAAACCAAACTGCTAAGATATCGTATTTTTCAGGACAAATCTAAAAAGCAACAAATGGAGATTCAGTTTATATTATTGAAATCAGACTAAAAAAACGATTGAAGGCATCTTCCCCAAAATAAAGTTAGTATTCATTGAGTAAATACAAGGTATTCAGAGACAAGTGAGAATCAAAATATTAACATGTTTTTCTCATGTCACTTGTATGACATTACAATGTATTGCACAATATATTATGAACTGCAGCTGCCAAGGGAAAAAACATGCAGAAACCTGAACAGTCTGACCACAGCGAGAAAAAAATAATAAGAGTATGGATGGAAAGTTTCACAAAATAAGCAAGTGCAAGAATTCGATTTGATGAAGCTGCATCCAAAGCAATGTCCATTTAAATTGCATTCCTCATTAAAAAAGGCAAATATAAAAGAGGGAAGAAGTAACCTCATAAGAATTAAGAACTGTGTAATAATATTGTGTAGTTTTTAACTCCTTTACACATTATGATGTTACTCAATGCTCCTTTCTCAATATGGCAAACAAATAAGTGTTACTTTCCCAGCTCTAAAGGAAGTTAAAATTCTAATCCCAGAGGGGAATCAACTGTCAAGTCCCTTTACCTATGCTTATCCCTTTAACTTGGGAAACACAGTGTTTAAAGAATAAATACTTCTATTTTATATCCAGGTAATTTTAGAGTACAGAAAACCTCACTCTTGCAGCCAACGTAAGTATTTTAGAAAGAGGTGGGGAAACCCTACTTGAATAGGTGAAACCCCATTCTTTCAAATTCTAAATTGAACATCTTATATAAATCAAAATACAGTTCAGTGTGGACTGAAGCCATTCCAATTTAAAATTATTTAGGGTTTTCCACATTACATTAGATTTTCAGTGCAGTTCCAGGCCCCATGACAGAAATCTGCCACCAGGCTTCGCATTAATAACAGCACTCACGATACTTCAAGGGTAGTCCTATCCTATTATCCTAAAAAGGAAATACTGACTTCTCAGGTCAAGAACTAGATGTCAAGAGCTGAACCACTGCAAGAAAGCTTGTCATTAATCTTTAGGACTAACAGTGCTTTACAAGAATTGATGACGCAGTGAGAGGTTTGATCCTGACTGATCTGTAGGACGCTGGGGAATAGCCCAACTGCAACACCCATAGTCTCAACAAGTCAATTAGAATTAGCAGCCCATGCAGTTACAGATCAGATAAAGTCACCTTTGTCCATCTCATCTCAGTTTTATGTTCTTTTATGGTCGAGGGTGGCAAGATAGAAATAAAACCCAACAACAACAAAACCAAGTGTAGACAAAGCTCAAGAAAATACATTGCTTCAAACAAGTTGATCTGACATTCTCAGCAAAAATGCACAATCATATCTAGACTGGCACGTTCCCAAAGAACTCGTGCCAACTGCAGTATTTATGTCCTTTGTTTGTAGAGTAATTCCACCTTACTTGGCACTTTAAAAATTTTTACAACCAAATATAGCCACAGGTCAAGTTATATCACCTACTCTTCACCTGCCATTACCCCATTTGCTGGATAAAGATTTGCTGAAATTCTGATTTCTTTTCAGACACGTGAAGCATACAGTATGAAAGTAATTGAAATTAAATCTGCTGGCAAAACACATACATAGTATATTTGACAATCATTCCTTTTATCCAAACAAACACATTAAAGTAGCTATGGATGCAGCTACAGATATTGTCATTCCAAGAGAATTTCTGCCCATTTCTCTAACACTAATTTCTATGGATTCTTTTAATCCAACAGAACCAGGAAAAGCCTCTGTAACTTCTATTTTTTATCATTTTCAACATAAAATTAATGAACTGTAGTTCCATCAGAGCTCAGTGTTTCTGTTCCTAAGAAGGACAAAAATGAGTAAATTGAATATGGTCTGATAAAGAATAAACATTCAAGACAAGAAGAATTTTACTTATCACTGTGGAAAATAATCTAAGACTTTCCTGTATTTCTTGAGAAAACCCAGGTCTGACAGGAAAGAAAAACTGTATTAGTTTATTAGAAAAGCAAATTCCAGAAGTTTCTCCTTGAAAATAAATACTGTCTGTGCTCTGTAATTTCTGGCCTATATTCATTCAGATGTGAGGACCACACCAGTTTGCACAACCAGCTCGGTTCCAAACAACACTTCATGCATTTGTCCTTTCCATACTTTTAACAAGTGGGGGAAAATTATCATCATCTGTTTTTCTCATGGGAACTGAGGGAATGAAAGGTTAAGTAATTTACTTTGGCTTGCACAATAAATTGAAACAAATGGAGAACTCACTGAGTGAATCTTACATACTCATCCTTTAAACACTGCATTGTCCTTCCACAGTACATAATCCTCATTTTTGATGAGTCACAAAACTATCCTTTTCAGCTTTTCAGCTTACCTACTGAAGATTCTAACATTCATCATCCTTGGTTATCCCATTCCTATATCTGCAATTTTCTCTCTCTTCCCACAACACCAGATTTATTGTCCTTCTCTGCTTTCATTCCCTACTTGAGGTCTCGTGCTGAATGACACCAGCACAAAATAATCAAATGATTCAAAGTTGGGATGAACACAGGGTATCCGATGTTACTTTTTTTTGGTTTAGCTCTTGAACCTCACACACTATTTGAAAGCGGTTCTCTCTCATCTTACACACTGTTCAGAACATACCCACACAGTTAAGCCTTAGTTTTCAAAATTTTGCACATTACTTTAAGTCCTGAGGCAGTGAGGTATATTCTGTTGTGACGTCAGAACACACCCTGTGTGAAAAAAAAAAGATGAGTACAGTGTTTTGCCAAATAACAGAATTTTTTTTTTTCTTTTAGTTAACAGGTCCATTAATTTCTTTGACTTAAAATAACCTTCACAGAATTAGCGGTGTAATAAACAAGAATAAATTACACCTATAACTAAATAACATTAATGGACTTGCACTACAAGTCTGGGTTCACTGGTAGGTGAGGCGTTAAGTATACTGGGAGAACAGAACAGTGAAGGAGACTGGTTTCTTTTTTCCTCCTCCACCTCTAATACTTTCCTGAGGGTTTCATCACATGAGGAAGATGCTCAGTTTCCGCTTATCCAGCCCAGTGTTACATTTATTTATGTAACTGACAATGATAATGTAGCCTGTAAACCTGGGATGAACACAAAGCACCCTCTATTGAAGAAAACTGATCTCTAATGATAACTGAACAATCTGAAAGCGCACATTATTTAGACTGCCAGTTAATGTTGCTTTACTAGACTAAAGAAAAGCACATGGCTTATCTGAAAACTGATAAGACAAAAGAAATCAGAAGCTTTTACAAATTCCATGGTGATTTTAACTCATGTAGTCAGAAGATCACAATAAATTAGTCCTTCTGAAATCAGAAAATCTGTTACCAATTATATGCAGAGACTCTACCTTACCAGTATTTCAAAATAAACTTAACTTCAACCTACTGACTTCCAAAGGAAAGAATAGAAGAGAAAAAACAGAACAGATAAATTAGACATTATCTTGCCAACACTGGCAGGATTAGACAATAATAATAATAATCAAGAAAAACTTGAGCAGCACAAAATCTTCAGCTTGTTAGCCAAAAGAAATGTTTATCTAAGTCGGATTCTAAGGTGGTACTGAGGGTTTAGAGCAGGAATTTTACACTGTCCTCATGTCATCTCTGGATGCTGGCACTGCACAACACGTGGCCCATCCCAGCCTTACTCCTTAAGGTGCCCACTGCTCCCACCCCAGCACCAGATAACAGTGACAGCCACAAGAGAAGACATTCCAGGATGCACAGATTTTGTCTGTGCAGGTTTTGCCACAACTTCATAAAGTGGTCCAGATGTCTGGCACTGCATGACCACACATCTAACAGGATTGATATATGGGCACCTAAGTACCATATGTAATTTAATTTACACAGGATATTATTAATAAAACAAACTCTTTATCTAGAAGATAAAAGGATAGAAAAATGTTTACCTTTTTTTAAATACAACGCTTTCAAAAAAATGTTCAAGTGTGCTCAAGACAGGACAATTTAATTAAAACAGAAATTATTTCTTATTCTGACCTATTTTCCCATTCTGAGATTCCTCTGGGATAAGCTATACAACAGTGACATTTTGAGCTGGATCTCTACATCCAGTGGGCATCATGAACAATCTTGAGGTCTGTGAAAGGTGACTAAGAAAAGATATCACATAAACATTTTTACATCCAGCACAACCATTGATTTTTTTCCTTTTTTTTTTTTGGGCAATCCATAATGTGTTGAAAAATATCAGCCAACGTACTCCTGGGCTTTTCTGATAAACAATGCCAATTTCAACCGTACTAACAAACTTAAGTAGCAGTTCTTAATTCTTTGTATCTGGGCTTACCCACCAACATACTTCAAAAAGGATTCAGCATTCAAACGTATTTTAACAATACCGATTTCCATAACCACACTTCCAAAGCGAAAGAGGCTAAAGTTGATTTTGCTAATAGAAATGCAAACAAAAGCACTACAGGGGACTAGTATTCTCTAGTTCATAAGAGCTTTAATGTTTGTTATTTAAACAACACACACTACATTTATGTCAACAACTTCTGATTGTCAATTGAGTATAAAAGCAAGAAAAAACTGGTTTGCAGTCTCTGATGCTGTGATTCCAGGCTGGTGAGATCTCAGGCATAATTTTCAGCCAGACAGCCAAGGACACCAAGAGTTGCAAAAAACCATCCATTTCAATTGTAAATGTTACTTTCAAATAATTCTTGGTTCACTCCTGGCAAACTACTTTACACTCTCTGTTGTTTGCTGTGTTGAGTCAAATAGACAGCAATTCTCTAAAAAACATAATTTCCAGGAAATAAAATGATTAAAGTACTTTCTTCCCCTCCTAACATTATCAAAGGGAACAAAGGTGGCATGCTCACAGTGCACCCGTGAAAGTTTTTATGCCTGTATATCTGACAACTTTCCCATTACTAGCTTTTTCATCAGCTAATTTCAAACCCATTTAACAGCTAGATGGGAATCTCAGATATATAGGGGTTTGGCATCATGCCCTATTTTAGATTAGGAATGAGGAAACACCAAGTAAAAGCTAAAGATGATTTCACAATGACACAAAGCAGCTACTTGACACATTCTCAGCGATACAGGAACCGAGAAAGGACAAGACTTCACGCTGACCACAAAAGCCTCCACCATTTCATGAAGGGCCATGTTGATGGAAAGGTCACTGAAATCAGATTATTTGGTTACTGACTTCAGTAAGCTTTGGGTCAGATCCACAGTCTCCATAGAAAGTCACTTTTTGTCTTACCCATCTGAAAACCACAACCAGCACTACAGAAAATAAGGGTTATTAAAAAGCATATTTATTATCTGTCTACAGTTATTAGAATATATTTACAGTAACAGAACTGAAATATGGCACTGAGAATTTCTGCATATCTATAGACTGTCTGAGCAGGAGATGAGGACATTATCTTTGTGTACATGAAGAGCTTTTTATATCTGCTCTGTCACAGAGCTGAAGTAACCAGTTGGCAACATCAGTCATCATGCACAGCAACTATATAAACAGATGGAGACAGAAGGTCTTTAAAGGTAATAAACACAAGCACCAACACTTTTCATGGCAATCAAAAATATGCTCTCGTGAGGTAGTTAGCAGAATTTAATCCATATTTTTGATGTATGCAGCGGAATTATTAACATCTTAAAAGCTCAGAAAACTGCTCTCTGATGCTTGCTCTGAACCATTGGTAGACTAGTCCACTACTGGGGGTTTTTCAAGTACCTTTCACTGAGAGATTAGGAATTCCTATCAAATTCACATTCCAGATAACAGGCTAATAAATCTACTGCCACAATTCTGAAATAAGAATGACATCTTGTTGCAGAAGTATTGGAAAAGTAAAAAAATCTTGTGATTGATTAAATAATAAATCTAAATATTATTTTGCTCAGCTATAGATTATTTTTGTAGCAATACCTCAAGCAAAAAAACAAGACTCACTTTAGCCTAGTCCTCACTAGGCTAAACCTAAAAGCTTCCTACTTTACTTGTACAATTATGAGTTTCACTCCCTACTTTTACAGTGCCACAGACAAGCAAAAAACTTACTGTTTACATTTGATGTTAGCAGCTTATTCTTGATCAATTTAATGCAACATAATACATAAAAATGTTAAATAATCAGACCACAAGCACCTAAGCATCTCCTAAATAACACAAAACATTGAAACGTTTAAAGTCTTTATCTCAACAGGAAGTAATGTAAATACCTCTTCTCCAGTTTTGCAGTATTACAGAAAGCACATCTCAAATTTGCAGCAGGTGGAAATGTAACTGTCATGGGTTTGTGCCTGCAAAAGCACCAAATTTGGGTTCTTTTTTTTTTTCCTCAAGGCAAAGGGAGCAAATGAAGAAAACGTGCAAGACTGCTCTCCAGCTTTGATGTGGCTGAACACGGCTGAAGCTATTTATAGAGGAAAGAAAAGTCTCTAAACCCACAGGTCTAAGTATTGATAAGTTATGCTATCAGTAAAAAGGCTTTTAAAAAGCTTTAGGGCCTCATTGGTTGTAAACAGATGATGGAAATGAGGATTTCTAGTCAAGTGTTCATTTAGTAAAAGTGCTTATATAGACAGTCACAAATCAAAGGAATCTGCTGGGATTCACCTACTTCATGTGCTGCCTGTAACAGCACCTTACAGAGCCAGCCCTCTAGCCAGAAAACTGTCCCACACACCCCATTTCCCTCCTGCTATATCAGCTGCTGGCTTGGCATAAAAAGGGAAGAAGATTACCAAGAAATGTGGCACTTAAGAGTAAAACAACTTATTCACAGATTTGGAATTAAAATTAAGCTCAGATTACATTACTAATTCATTAGATTCTTTAGGCTGTAGTATATTTGTTTTATAAAGCAATACATCTTTAAAAGAACAAATGCTGTACCAGCATTGCCCGCTATTACTCTGAAGACTGAACGCTGGTACATTTTCCTGCAGATGAAGAAGCTGCCATCTCTGTTTACACATGCCATGCCAAAACCAATTATACACAAAGTTTTACTTTAAAGCATTGTGAAGGAGAAAACATAGCCCATGAAACTCGAGAATATCTCAAGCTAAAGATCTGGAAAACAATCAGATTGCAATTTGGTACTATTTTAGCTCACTTTCCCACAATATGCAGTCAGGTCCAATGCAGGAGGATTTCTATGAGGTGCTACACACTTGCTGCTTACCTGCATGCCCTCTATTTAACAGAAACACAGGATCTCAGCCAAGAGATGTGTGAACAGCACTACAGTTAATATTCCTGTCAGATCATACCCTCCCATTCTCAAAGGAACTATTATGCAACTGTCCAGAGATCTGTTGACTCAGAGGATGAACAGTTTCTGCAGCAGAGTTTGGGATAGGACAATAACCCCAGCTCTCACCTATTTAGTTATACTGCCAAGGTCTACACAAAGCTATACAGCACAACACTAGTGTCCAAGAAAAACAAGCACTTTTTTGCAATTTCAGGTGAAATGGGGAAGGGAAACCCAGGCAATAGGTTTCAAAGGCAATTCAAAAGTGAACAAGAACTTGCTTCAATTTGTATAATATTCTAAATCATCCCACTGGGCTAGAACCTCAGATTTACAACTTGCCCTGTTATTTCTGGAATCAATAAGGGGGGAAAAAGTCTTTGTATGTAAGTGTTACCAGCATTTGGAATTTATCTCAATCAATTCTTTAAAGAAAGGGTAACTAAGAACTGTCAAATGCTTCATGTGCTATGGCTGACAGCTTAAAATGAAGCTTGCTGACACAACCATAGTTCCATTTGCAGATTATTTCAAAACTGATTTCTCTTCCCAGAAGACAGTTTACCACAGAGAGGAACTTGTTCTCTGCCTGCTGTACAGATCAACTCTCTTCTGAGCACGTTGTCTAATGGATGTTCAGACTCTGGAGTCTCTACATAGGAGGCAACCTCATCATTCCCCTGGACTTGAAGGGCTTAGTCAGACAGAGTTATTCAGAGTCCCCTGAGAATCCCCAGTTTGCAGCTTCTCTGCTTGTTCTCATTTGTTTTGGTGAGCTAGTAAGAAAACTGAGGTGCAAGCTGGGAATAGCTATCCTAGCTTCTGAGGGAATTCTGCACCACTACATCCTGGCAATGTTTTTGCCAAACTTTCATAGGTAACACCAAGGTGAACATACATTACCTTTTAGTTTTAATAAAAACATGTCTTCCATTTATGATACCACTGTTAATGATGGAAACATTAACACAGGAAAAAGATTATGCTAGTCATCTACACAATCTCAAATAGCTGGTACTTCAAATAAAATAATGAACTAAAGCAGAAAGTATTGGGCTCCAGTCTTAGATCACTTTTTTCAATAAAACTTTAAAATCTGGCACATAGAAAATCACTTGTTACAAAATTGATAATTCACATCTTGAAACTGCAGATTGCTTTAGGAAGGCGCAATGCAGTGTTTATTATTGAGCCCCCGGT
>NW_020955668.1:309105-376512 GCF_003031625.1 Empidonax traillii | reverse complement strand
AAAATTGATAATTCACATCTTGAAACTGCAGATTGCTTTAGGAAGGCGCAATGCAGTGTTTATTATTGCTCTTATCTATAATAAAAATAATCTGTTAAAATTTCTCTATGTTTTAGAGGAAGCTTAGAAAATTAAATCAACTTGTGTCCCTCAACTATAATTCACAGAGTTTAAATAGAAACAGACACCCATCATGTACACACAGTTGGATAAGACCTTGCTGCAAAGTCCATGAATCATAGACAGCTCCTACCACACAGATATTGAGTTTTCTCTATGTATCTCTCTCCAGATGTAGGCCTAAGACAAACATCCAGTATGAAATTAATGAAGTCAGTGATTTTTTACTGATTCAAATGTGAATTTTCTGATGGCTCCCCACACGCTATACAAGAGCAAAAATGATAGAGTTCCTCTTTTATTGTTGCAATTGCCACTTTCATACCTGCTTGAACTCATTCTAAAGCATGCCATTTTTAATTTTCTCTGACAAATATTTATCTGCTCACCACTTACCACATAAGAATACTGGAATGGGGTATATGGCCTCTGTTATTCTTGGATAGCCTCAGTGTCATTCCTCTTGCCTCCAGAAGGGACTTGAATCACACAGAAATATGGTATGGAGTTCGGTAAACTGCCTGTAAAATGTACACATTATTTCAGTCATAAGAATGTGCAAACAAAAATCCTAAGTTATCTTCTCTCTTACAACATTTAAAGGCTAAGAAAATTAACAACCTGATTTAGTTATTCTCAGCATTCAGCACACAGCTTGTTGAATATTTTGTCAAAAATCCAGTCCTGTTTAGAAAGGAGGGTGGCTTTGGTGTATTTGCACTGCTCCTAATACAGTTGTGTGACTGAACCTCTGCAGAGATCCACTTGGTTCTCTTCATTGTCGTGTCCCATACTTAGTCTCAAATACATCCCCAAACGTGTACTGCAAACACAGCCTGATACTGCAAGCAGCTGATACTTAAGTGAAGCTCGTAAATCAGAGAGACCACAGCTGAAAGCAGGATAGGAGCTAAGCATGTTAACCTTAAGATATACCTCTGCATGCTTGCCTAAACTGGCTAATCATATTTTTCATTTAACCTTTATGTATGTGAAATGGTATTCTAACCTATGGAACAAGGTGAAAATAATTAGCTCATAAGGACTAATTGCCACAAGATCTTTCACCGCCTTCTTTCCTAAGAAAAACTTAAGAACCTGTACAGAAACTGAGATTTAATTGAGAACCTGTAGATGACTGAAATCAAATAGTACCTCAAAGCTGATACAACCACTGAGAACACTGCAACCCTGTGACCTCAAAATTAACACCAAAATAGAAGTTTTCCATGAACCACTTAGAGTATGGACAGAAAAACAAATCAGTAAGTTTGTTTCTGAAGCCCTGTGGGAACATCCAAAGAACAAACTGGCCTAAGAACAAACTCTTTTCTTGTTTTATTTTCCGTATCACTTAATATCAAGGATCTTTGCTCTCTAGGATACAGTTATAAACCATCCTCATTACAGATAAGAAGTAGTCTTACTAGTGGACCTTAGGACAAATTCTTCTGAATCTTGGGACAGAGAACCACATTATATCAAGATAAAAACTGAGTATCAATTGCCCAAAGAGTTTATGTATGTTCAAAGACTATATGACTAAGCTTCCTGCTGACAAATACACATCAAATCACTTGCCCACAAGCCTTGTAGCACAGCCCTTGGATGTCCACAGTGGTTAGAGAGATTTCCACAGAGATAAACCAACTTCCTGGTTATTCCCAGGTTATTCCTGGTTATGCCCTAAGGCATTGGCCTCCCACAAGCCTAAAGAGTAACACCCCACTGTATTTTCCAATTAGCGGCGTAAACCTACAGAAAATGATCCACTTACTTTTAAAACGAACATGGTTCAATACCACTACACGCTATCACCCACGCTCTGAAAGCAGATCTTGCACAGTTTAAAGCAATAGCCTTAGAGGTGCAAACACCCGAGCTACATAAAAAACACGGATTTTAATGGACCAACACCCAGCAAAGGGCCAACAGCTGAGCAGACAAAGCAGATAAAGCTCAGAGGTCTCTTCCAGCCCCACTGACTCTGTGGTTCTCCGAAAGCTGTCATGTTAACAGCTGCACTTGCAGCCTCTGTCCCCTCTTGCGAGGGGACACCTAAACACACGTGGGCGAGCTGGGTTATTCCCGGCAGCTTTCGCTGCGAGTGCTGCACGCTGCTCTGTGTGAACACACCTCCGCTCGCAGCTGCACCCGCGCCAGGAGAGGCCCCGTTTTCCCCCGGCTGAAGGGCAGCGTGTCAAAGCTACCTGCGCCGGGTTCCTCGGGGGCCGCAGCGCTCCCGGCCCTGGGGCAGCAGCGCGGCTCGCCGGGCACAGGGAAGCAGGGCGGCGGCGGAGGAAGGGGAAGGGAAGGCGGGCAGAGCCGCGGGGAAGGGGCGGGAGGCGCTCCCTCCGCGCAGGCCCCGCACGGCCCGGCCCGGCCCCGCCGCGCCCCCTCCCGGCCCGCGAATCCCGCCGGGGGGGGCGGCGCGGCCGGCGGGGCGCACGCGCGCTCGGGAGGCGCGGAGCGTTCCCCGCGCCGCCCCCCCCGGCCCGTTTAAAGGCGGCGGCGGCGGCGCCCGGTGCCTCCTGTGACAGCGGCAGCGCCGCTCTGACCCTCCTCTGGCGGCCGCCGCCATGTACCGCTACTTGGGCGAGCTGCTGGCGTCCCGCCTGGCCGCCGGCTCGGTGCTGGCGGGCGCGGAGCCCGGCGGGCCGGCGGCGGCGGCGGCCGGGGGAGCAGCGGCGGCGGCGGCATGGGGCGGGGGCCGCTGCCCGCGGCGGCACTACTGCGAGGCGGCCAAGAAGGAGGACGACCCCAACTTCTTCAAGATGGTGGAGGGGTTCTTCGATCGCGGCGCCAGCATCGTGGAGGACAAGCTGGTGGAGGGGCTGCGCACCCGCGAGAGCATGGAGGAGCGGCGCCACCGCGTCCGCGGCATCCTCCGCATCATCAAGCCCTGCAACCATGTGCTCAGCGTCTCCTTCCCCATCAAGCGCGACAACGGCGAGTGGGAGGTGATCGAGGGCTACCGGGCGCAGCACAGCCAGCACCGCACGCCCTGCAAGGGAGGTGAGCCCCGCCGACCTGCCCGGGCCCGCGGAGGGCCGGGCCGCCGGGCCCGCGACCGCCCCGCCCCGGCAGCCCTGCCTGCCCCGCCGGCCTGTCCCGTTGCCCGCCCGCACAGGGATCCCCGTGCCTCCCGGGGATCCACACTCCAGGGCAGGCCGGGACAGGGCGGTCCTCCCGCAGCCCCTGGGCTCCCCATTGCTCCGGCCCCGCGGGTGACCCGGGCCGGTGTCACGGCCGGGCCTTGGCCGCGGCCACCGCCGGTATGGCCCTGGGCGAGGAGAATGGTGCGAGGGCAGCGCCCGCCGGATTTTAACTCGGTGTGACTCAAGACCTCGGTAGTGTTTGTTGGGAAACGTGGGAGCAGCGCGCGGGGAGTGCCCGCTCTGGAGTCGGGAGCTGGAGGAGCCGCTGTCCCTTAACGCTCTACCTGCTGTGTTGGCGAAATCCGAATGCTCACACAGCAGACATCCGTAGGGAAAAATAACAAGTTTTGATAACAAGTTAACTGTGTATCCAGTTACCGTCTGGATACACAGGAAGACAAAAGTGATTTTTCTAGGAGTGTCTAGCTCGGCATAGGTGACACCAACACATGGGCAAGGAACGGGGAGGGTGAATCCTGCTGGGCTCTCCTGGGATCGGCTGTGATCTCAGAGGAATCAAACTCCCTTTTAGTCTGGGATAGATGGTATTTCCTTGAAAAACAAGTACAGATGTCCTCCAGAATAATTTAAGACCTCTGATCTTTGTGGACAGTTAGGCACTGGAAACCATTTCAGGACCGTGGCTCAAACCAGAGCTTCCATAGTTTGTAAACACATTTATTTTTCTTCAGTGGAGACCAGCTTTGTGGTAAATCATGATGGTTACAGAAAGCAACTGATTTCTTATCAGTGAAGACCTCTAACTTCAAGACTAGAGTAGGAAGGGTGTTCTTAGGTAACTGTGTTTGTGACAATTCAGCTGGTGTGTATATGTGACATGGGGATTTTTCTCTTTGCAGCACAAATAGTCTGTCCTGTTAATGTCGTTCCTAACGTTCCAAGATCAAATATGTAGTGAGTGTCCTGTGACATGCTTAATTCTTACCCAAAAGAGGCTAACTCAACTTCTGGTGTTTACTTGAAAAAAGAATGACCAACATCAGACTGAGTCTTAGCTTGGGCGTGGCTGAAGCTCACCCCGTGGAGCTACTGTTTCACTACCATTACTATAATTTCTTGTAAAATACTGATGGCTATTACACTGCTGTTTTCTCACTGCTTCGGTTAAGTTACTCTTGCTGCTGCTTACAAAGTCCTTTGCACCTCCTTCTGTGCTGGCTGCCCTGTGGCCTGACACAACCAGATGAGGGCAAATTCAAGATCAGTCTTACGTTTTTTGGATTGGCAAATTTCTACACCTTGGTGGGAAACCTGACCGTCACATTTCTATTCAAGAACTACAGTGCTCTTACTTAATACCCTAATTCTAACAATCTAAAGCATTGTTCGTGAAAATAGGAAGTTGTTTAATGGCTTATCCTACTTTCTTCTCTTTCCCCAGAGCAGGTGTAAGAACACAAGTCAGCTTGGCTGTGTTGGACATAGTTGTCACTACACGATTCTGCTTTGGGTCAAGAGAAGTGTTTTTCCAGAAAAGAGGCACTAGGTACTGAAACATGCTTTCTTTTCAGGACATAACTTGTGGGGGTTTTCCACCTTCCTGAGAGAACCTAGAAATAACATTTCTTGTTGAATAATGTGGCACTTACCTATTGATGTAGAAGTCAATCCTTAATTCTACTTTAAGGGTTGCAAACCTTTGCTGCTCGAGAAGGTGGTAATTCTTTTTCCTTTCATGTGCTTCTCTTTTGTGGTTTAGGAATCTTTACAGAACAGTCATGAATATCCCCAGTTAAACGGTAGGTCTCACGTTTTAAAAACTCCATTTTCTGCAATGTAACTGTTCTCTGGAAAAGAAAAATCAGTCAGATGCCTCCTCATCCTGTTGGGAACATGGAATAAGCAGTTTTCTTGTGTTGGAACTCAAGTTGCTTGCAATCCAAAGGCAGTATTTGTACAACTGGACTGATGCTGCCTGGCAGCTGAAGTAATGCTGTGGGTCAGAGCACTCCTTCCTTTGCTTGTGCAGTGTCTTGCGTGCCAGTGGCCAGCGCTAGCAGGAAACCACAGCTGCTCTTGTTCACTGCACTGACAGCTGCCTAAAGAAGTAAAACAAAGAGGGTACAGGAAATGAGATGTCTGAATACAGATGACTTTTTGTTGGAAAGTAGTCTGGCAGTTCCTACTTAAAATAATGAATCTTTCTGAATAATTCCATTGGGTTCCATAGGTGTGAAACTGGTTAAGCTGCTTTTTCATGTGGTTGCTGATGGCCATTTATCATTAATGGGTCAGTTTCAGAGAATACAATAAACTTATTGAATTCCTACCTGTTTAGTAGTATGAAAATGACTTTGTTAGGCAGCACTTACTGCTGGGATATAAAGCTATTAAGTGGTTTTGAAACTTTTTAAAGGCTTTTCATGTTGACCAACTGTCCAAAAGGTCTGTTATAAAGGAAACCAAATGAATCAGAGCTGGGAAACAGGCTAACTTTTGTTTGTGCTCACAGTTGCCGTGACCAGGTCTCAGCTGCTTCCTCATTGCAGAAAGGCTTTACAACCATCTTTAGTTCCAGACTAGATCGAGTCTACCTTTCACTTACATAGGAATTTTGAAAAGCTTTTTCATACATTACTTTAAAGTTTACTCTTTTATATAAAGACAAATGAGTCTTACTTTATTTGATGAGTTGACTTGAAGGTGAATGAATCTGATTTCCTGTGTGGTGCTGCCTTGGCTAGTTAGTGGGGGAGCTATTCATTACTGCAAAACTTTACTATCTTCTGGCTTTTCTTCTGCCTATTAGGACTAATCCTTCTCACTTGACTTGTAGGTTCTTGTTAATGAATTTTACTGCATAAGGTGACTTCAACTCATGCTACCTTTGCCGCAGTTTTCCGGTTGCAGAGCTCTGAGGCTGTCACTAATCTCAGTGCCCAGTCACCAGATATCCTCTCTTGTACACATCAGCTTGTTTAAAACAGTTTACATACATGATGATGGTAGCCTTACTTTCAGAAGAAAAATCTATATATGCAGGAGATAGACCAGTACAACCCCGTGTGCTGTTCTGGCTGTCATGACATTGTTTGTTCCTTTTGTAAGAGGGGAAAGTAAGAAGTAGTGCTATGAGGTATCTTTGCTTCAGCAAAGCTGTTTATCCTGAGGTTGTATTGGTGGCTTTGCTTTTCTAAGCCATGAATGGGTGAAAGTTAAGAGGTCGTGTCTTTGGCCCAGGAGTCTTTCAGAGTAAGACACGGAAACATACTCTATGGACAGTGCCACAGGTGGAACTATAACATAGGCCATCAGCAATTCGAAATGAAAGATGAAAACTGATCTAACTTCAAAGGAGTGGGAGAGTTAAAAAAAAAAAAAAGTAATTAGCCTAATTGTGATAATGCTTACAGTGTTACAGCTAAAGCTTATACAAATGCCTTATTTTCATAGAATCATTAAGACTGGAAAAGACTTCTAATATTGAGTCCAACCTTTGACCAATTTTCATAGGTTTCTGTTCTCTTATTGTAGCTTAACTAACTTTACAATTAGTGCAACAGTGGATATACGTTTAAATTGCAAATTGGAAAAAAAAAAAGGAAAGGAATGGGTGTCCTGTGCTCTTGCTGTACTTTAATAAACTATTTGCAATGCTCAGTGAACCATATCAGGTTTATGTTTTTACCTCAGATACTCTTGTAGGAAGCTATGCCTTGCTCTTCTGACTGTGAATCTTTTTACTCTCAGCTTTTTCATATAATCAGTTCATACCATTGGTGCGGTAGCCAGCTTTGTCCTTGATAGTTGTTTTCCCTTGCTACTGTTGGCTCCTTGTCTATTTATAGAGAGATCATACCTCTCTCAGCGTTGGGCTTTCTGGATAAACACGTGTTGGGGGTGGTGAGGAGAGGAATCTCCTGTGTGATAGTCTCCCTTCTGTTCTCTGGGTGATCCTAGCAGGTATTCTTTGTGGCATGCGTTGCAACAGCTCCATTTTGTCAGAAATTAAGCTCTCGGGAAGAGCACAGAATTTGCCTGCCTCATGTCAGCACTGTGGTGGCTTATTCTTTTATGGCTCCTGTGGCATTTGGATCAGCCAGGGCCGGCTTGTGTGTTATTTCCTCCCTCTGCACACACACACCCCCGTGCGCGTGGAAGCCGTTCACTGTGTCTCCCTGTTTCTGTCCCTGTTACTACAGTGCTGAGTGCAGTTTAATGAGCCACCTAGTGCTTTAGGTAGGGCTGAGGTACTTCTACAGGTGAGACACTTTACTCCACAGCCATATTCTAAATGCATAAGTTCAGGTACTGTGTGTTTGCCTGGTGGTGTGCTGAATTTGCCATATTCACATTTAAAAGACAGCCTCCTCAGAATGGAACAAAATAAACATGTATGTTTATATTTTTAAGTAATTTCAAGTATAAGTGCAGCTTAGTAAAAGCATACGAGAAGTGGTATGCTGCAATATTCTGTCTGGTTGAGTACCTTACGGTCACTTTATACACACTGGTGCTTAAATCAGAATGGTGGGATGACTCCATAGGGGAATCTCTTTCCTGCCCCAGGTTATAGCTGACTAGTGCTGTGTGGGAAGAGATGAGTGTTTTTATCTCCTCTCTTGGCAGTTAGTGAATTGAATTTAGGAATTAGTAGTTCTTGTTGCTGATTGGTGTACAGTGTTCTTGTTGTCCAGCACTGAATTACTCATCTTACTTTGTTAGAGATATCTAGAATTTCTTTGTTTTCAATAATGACATATTTGTCACTGTGCTGTTTGCCACAATTTCCAAATGGTTAAATAAGGTTAAGCAGTTAGTTCTCTTCTAGGGAAGGCTGGATTGTTTTTCTGAATCCAGAAAAATGTGCTTGTTCTGAAAGAGTCTAAAGATTGCTTGGAAGATCTGTTCCTACTGAGTTAGGTATCAGTGATTACTTAGAGTTTGATAGCAGTACAATCACAATTGCACTTGTTTACTTACCAAACATGAAAATGTTATACATAATCCAGCAGTAAAGCATTAAGTGACTAAGGCACTGCAGTAAATGCTGGGACTGATTTGTGGATTTAGTGAAGTAGTTTGAACAAGGTGAGCATCTTTACTGAAGCTCCTTAGGCTCTACACTTATACTCCAGCCTTTGGATGGGGTCAGGCATGCTGTTAATGCAGAGAGCTACCACAGAATCCAGTGTTACTGATGGGGAGATTAATATGGCTTTAATCAGTCCTAAAACCTTTGAAAGGAGATCATGAAATGTGTTTTGCTGAGTGCTGTATGGGTGGTATAGGATAGCTGCTGCTCTGGAGGGCTGCTTTTGATGAGCAAGCCTTTTGCAAATAGAGGTAGGCACCATCTTAACAAGAACTGTCATCTGTAAAGGACCCTGATTAGTTCCAAAGTTCACAAGATCATCACAGCTAGAAGAAAACACTGAAGTCAAAGCAGGACAAAACCCTGGTTAGATATTAATAATTTAGGCTTAGTTGCAAATGTGTTCAAGGTTCTGGGGAACTTGAGAGACTTGCTAAGATTTGCAAGATAATTTAGTGCAGGAAGAGTAGTTTACCAAGTGTTTTGCTCTGAATTGTTACTATGGCAACCATTTAGTTTTTGAGACTTTGAATACTTCATGCTCATTAGTGGTCAGGGCGTATGTAGGTACTACCATTTAAGATCACTGCACTAGAAGATCAGGAAATAGTGAACTAACTTCCCTAAATGTAGATCTGAAGGCATACTAGAAAGGCAGTAGTCCTCCTTGAAAAGTTGGTAGTTCTGTACATCATGTTTCCTAAGAAAGCATAATAAACACACTGAACATCACAGAACGTACTGAAATCTATAAAATGTAAAATCTAGTAGGATATATAACCAGTTTTCTTGGAAATCAAGGTCTTTGTTATATGCATGTTAGTAGAATCCTTACTATAAACCTGCCGATCCAAATGATAACCAACTGCTGTTATTATAGAATCCAAAACAGTCTTACTGATAATTACTACTTTGACATGTATTTCAAAAGAACACTGTTTCAAAGTGTTTTCTACCTCCACTTGGAAAAGTGAAAAGCAATCCACAGCATTATTTAAGAGTCTAAGCTTAGATCATGAGGAAACAGTTATTGAGCTCAATGCAAGAAATAACTGAGTGAAGTAGAATATCTTCCAAAATACAGATCATAAAGAAGGTTTAAGAGCATAAGCATGGCAATGTGATAATAAATCCTTCTCTTTATACTGACCAATATTAAAGCAAAATTAGAAAGAAAACATTTCCTCATTTAGAAGCTTTTGTGCGTAGAAAAACAAAGTCTCCCTTAGCATACTGTTTAACTTCTTGGGGTGTGGCCAGGAAAGAGAATTCTCAATTAGAACAAGAATTTGTATGTTTTCCAGTGAAAAGTATTTTCCATGGCAGTGAGTCATACTGTAACTTGAGGCTTTCTTCAAACTATTTTTTCTGTAGCTAGTTTGCTGTAAAAGCCACAAGTTTCCCGAGACTTACTGTGTGGGACTTGCCAGGGTTTAAAAAAATTATAATCTTGCTGCCTAACAGCAACTTTCATTTGCTTTTATGCAGTAAGAACCTTTAAAAAAGAAAACAAACCAAAACAAAAAAAACCACAAACCCATATTTTATCTGTGTATATGGTCCATTTTTAGACTCAGGCTATTGAATGCATAGTCGCACTGCCAAAAGAGCCATAAAAATGCATGGCAGTACCCTCCTCCTGCCAAATTAGGAAGCTGTCAAACTAAATTTCAATGATGTCCAAATAGAATAGAAATTAAGTGAGTCTTTTATCTTTGTGCATCCGCTTGCAGATGGAATGTACAGCATTCTCAGATGCCTGCTTCTCATCAGTCTTAACAGCTTAGCACAAATAACTTCCCTGTCAAGAGTGGGCCTCCTGCAGAGTAATTACAGTTCCTGGAAAACAGTAAATGGCTGAATGTGAAAAGGAATGAAATGTTAGTGCATCCGAAGTGTTATGTGCTCCTGCCACCGAAGGGAAAAACTCATCACACCTGTCGGAGATCTGGGATCTACACCATGAACTTCACCTGACACTGTAGTGAAAGATTCTACCTAATAAACTAGAGAAAAGTAACCACTGAAGTCAGCACAACTCTCAGAATTGACTAGTCTCCCACTTACCAAGATAAAACCAGCAGTCAAGCCACTTCAATTACAACTGTTAAAAAACCTGGAAAAGAAGTTAAATCTTGCTCAGAAATGTCAAGTTGTCCAGAAAGGGACAGTTTCAGCCACAAGTATAAAAGTTTGCCCTGTTCTGGTGTGGCTGATAAATAGGCAGCTCAGTTGAAAGCCTGTCAGTAGATAGTAGATAGTGTTGAGGCTTTTTCCCTATTTCCGTTGGTATGAAAGTTACATTTATTACATTAAAGTTAATAATAATCCTTGACTGTAATAAAAGGGAACCAGAGATCTAACTGTTTACATGTGTTTGAGTCTTCTGGTTAAACTGCTGCTTGTTTACCTCTTCAAGATGATATCCCTAACTATTTAGTTTCCCTGCCACTTTCCATATACCAATAAACAACATTTTGTGTGCCTGCAGGAGTACATTTATAGCAAAACTGCTTTGTGTACACAACTTGGAAGTTTAAATAAGTATATGGGTTGAATAAATACAGAGTGATCTAGTTCAGCTGGGGGTGGAGGGGCAGAGTTCATTTCTGGCCAGCATAGACCGTGACTTCAGACTTGGCTGGCCTGAGCAATGCTCTAATGAGACCTGTGCCCAGCGTACCTGCTCAACCAAGAGGGAATGATTTCCTCAGGCAGGACAGTCAGTGCCGTAGGTAGTGTTGTTCTTGCTCAGAGCTTGGCAGAAGGATAACTGCTCCTCTGAACCATCAGAGTAAGACATGTTACCCCCCCTCCCCTCCGTGTATATTGTAACTTTGACTGGTCTGTAGGGCTCTGATAGATTCCACTTAAATTTTGAATATTACTTACTGTGAGAAGGTGATTAAAAGCCCAGGCATGAAGACCTTGCAGCTACCCGAGTTAGGAATTACTTAGTTTGCTTTTGGAGACCACCCTTCCCCCATAAACACAACAAATTTAAATTCTGTTCTGCAGAGGCATGGTACTTTCTTTTACTGATTGAACCCACATAAGAAAGCAGCACTTGGCCCTCAGCTTTATTTGAGCAGCACTCAGTTCCTTTGAAACTGGGATTGTTTCCAAAGCATTCAGGAATGGCTTTCATAGCAGCACTTTAGTTTAGATAATGTATGCTGGCCTTTTTTCACTCCTAAGGACCTGAATATGGTCTTCTCTTTACATAATAGGAAATTTTGGTGCCATGTTCTGGCATCTAAAGGACACTCTGTGCCTGCTACAAACCACCGTGCAACTTGGCACAACCTACAGCCAAGGATTTGGGGAGTAGAGATGGGGATAATAAATTATTCATGGCTCTGTTACATGCTTAGTTGTGTAAGAAAAGCTTGAATAGAAACAAACAAACAGCTGTAGAGGCTTTTTTGCTGTGGCCACATGACTTTGGGCACTGTATTGATCTTAAACGTCATGTTTAGGCTTCTGGAGTTCCGTCTATGTGTCCAGTCAGTTGGGTTTAGTATTTTTCTGCTCTGCGACTACTTTCAGAATACATGAATTTTAAGTGAGTTCAGTCAATTTACTGGACAACTACAAGCCATTTTTCAAAAGTCTCGTAAGAATTGGGCAGGTGAAAGATCTCCCTGCCTTTGTGTCATTGTTTTTCCACTCAGTTTTAAACTTTCTTGAGTGCTGGGATCACCAGTTTTGCATCTGAGCTGCTGTCAGCCCACAGCAATTTGAATTTGCACCATGTGCCAGCACACACTTGCAGCCCTGCTGAATGACATGGAGCAGGGAATGCAGGTGTAGGCTGGCATCCATGTGGGTGTGGGATGCAAGCTCAGTGGGGTAGAGTTATCCCCTCAAAAAGTTACGAAAAAAATTGAATTAGCAGAATGGTTTGTTGCTTTTTGTCACACGGCTATGTCTAGCAGCCAGAGCCTTGAAGCCAAAGCTTATAACAGGGGCTTGTATTACTCCAGCAAAAAGACCTTGACTGTAACCTGTGCTGCTAAGTTATGTTCAGGAACAAAGTTCATCTTGTATATACAATGAATGAAGTCCACAGCTAAAGATCTTATGGAATGCTGAAGAGCTTTATTAGCCTCTTGGAAACTCTACTCGGAGTTACCTGTCAGCTTGACTTGTCTTCCTCACAAGGAATATTCACTTTTTTCCCAAGGCTAAATACTGCTGTTAAGCTACTTAATAGAGAGTTGCTGAAGTCCTGCATTTCTGCTAAGTAAAAGATAAATATTTAAGCAGGGTAACAGGGGCTTGTTCTTTAAATCTTAAAGCAAGCAAGTTGATAAACATACTCGCATGTTACAGATTGTTACAGATGGCTGATGTAGAATTACCCTTCCCAATTTATAAATACCTGTGAAGTTGCTCAGTGAATTCCTATTTTTTCTCATGTGTCTTTTGCAGGTATTCGTTATAGTATGGATGTCAGCGTGGATGAAGTGAAAGCCTTAGCATCTCTCATGACGTACAAATGTGCCGTGGTTGGTAAGTGTTTGTTTTTCAAGCAAGATTTCAGTCTTCAATTTCAGTCAGTACTGATGTAATTTACAGGGAAATAAAAAATCGAAAAGATTAAATTGAGTAATAATATCTAACTAAAATCTGTAGCAAGGTGGGAAAAACATAGTTACCAAAATAATAATACATCTTCCCTCTACTGTTACTGTAGATAAATATTAAGTTGCATTTTCATTTGGAAAGTCCAAATTCTGCCAGCTACCCTCTCCCAGAAAAGTGCTGCATCTTGAACTCACATCCAAGTATGACAAACTTGGATTAATAGGGGACTAATTTTAGGGGGAACAGATGGAGGCTGTAAAGGATTCAGGCAGGGGAGCTGTGGAGAAAGGAGGATAAAATTCCTTTATGGGTTACGAAGAAGTACAATTCATACACAGCTACTAAATCGTAGAGGAGTTTGGAGAGAATCTGCACATTTTGTGTAAGGAAAGAAAATACTTTCTTAATGTATATAAAGACACATAGGACTTCCGAAGTAAAGTGTTTGAGCTACTCCAGTAAAATATAAATCATAAAACTTACTGTTTCTACAAGTGCCAGGGATAAGAGATTGAAGCATAGAAAATTTAAACAATGAACTTTGGAGTTTCAAAGACCATTTCTAAGCTGCCTTGAAATATCTCCCATTTTTATAGATCAAATTTTAGCTTACACCTGAGAAGCCTTAAATGTGGCAAAACCAAAATGACTGCCAAAATCAAAGATAGAATTACACATATTACTCACGTGTTCTGCCTTTATTGTTGAAAAAGTAAAATGATTTTCCTTTGCATTCTTGTAGATGTGCCATTTGGTGGGGCAAAGGCTGGTGTCAAGATCAATCCCAAGAACTACACAGTAAGCCTAATCATAGATAAAAATTTGGTTATCTGCAGTACTGAAGCCAGCCAGTTAAAAAAGCTCTTCTAAGGGCATTATTGACCACTTAAAACTTCCTGCCACTTCTGCCTATGCTGAATTTAGCCCGTGCATGCAATAGGTAGGAAAAGAATTCTTAAAATGTCTGTGTTTCAGAGGTGGAATACTTCGATTATTTAATTTACTAATTTTTTCCTGAATGTCAGGGAACTACAAATAATTTGGAACCTGAATTTTTTTTTTAAGTTGATACTGTTAATAAAAGCTTAAATTAAATTACTCTTAGGAAAAAAGTTAATGTTTTTGTTTATTTTGATAAATAGTTTTATGCTCCATTAAACCATTGTATGCAGTGTTCCAGTGTGAATAATAACTAACTTGGCTTATAAAAGGTTTACTGCAGGCTTGCCTTCTTGCCCTGATTAAAATAACTGGTAGAGAGAGGGACGCTGGAGTACGTAACAGATATTCCAAGCTCAAAGCTCCCGTAAGGGTTTGTGTGCAGTCCTTCGACTGCCTTGATTACACAACTGGCAGCCCAGCTACTGCTGCTGCTGGCTGTAGATCGCTCACACAGGATATCAGATTTGTTTGCTGGAAATCTCTGCTGCGAGCACAGGTGGTTCTTCCTGTGCCACGCTCCCGGCTTGTCATGGATCAGAATGTAGGGAAAGAAAGCCGAGTGTTTCTCGTGCTGCCTGAATACCAACAGTCTGTTGGGGAGTCGCTTATAAATTATATAAATTATGAATCATTCTTTCTTCTAAAGGAAGAGGGTGTCTGTTTATGCTTGGGCTGAGTTCTAGCAAATACTCATAAACACTAATATTTTCCTCTGATGTTTATTGCATTTTTCTCTATAGGACAATGAATTGGAAAAGATCACGAGAAGGTTTACCATGGAGCTGGCAAAAAAGGGCTTTATTGGTATGTTGGGCAGCTTCACTATGCAAATTTAGGAACCTGATTTATTGTGCACTGGCAGTAGGTAATATCCTTAAAGAACAGTATTTTTGAGAGCTGGAGGCAATTTGGGTACAGAACTTTCAGCAAAGAGCCACAAAGAATCAAGTCATTGCATCTTAGTGCATTTTAAAGGCAACCGTCCTAACTTTTTTTCTAGCAGCTGTTTTGCTATGAGAGGCCACAAAAGCTGAGGTCACAGTATCCAAAATGAATCACATTTCTCTTTCACTATAAAATTGTGACCATGTTTGTGGCAATTTTAATCTCTAATAGCCAACTCTTCACTGTTACTGTTTCCTGTAGTCTCAGCTGAGGTTTTTGGCAGATATCTGAGGAAAGAGAGGAAGGAAATAGAAGATCCACCCCAGCAAAAGTTGATGGCTTCACCCATGGCAACAACAGGCCACAAGGGGAGCGTAGGCAAGCAGCATGGGAGCCTGTTGTAACAGAACCTCAGCCTCTGTAACATTAGTAGGTGCTCCATTCAGACTCTCAGCCCTGAGCTGTTCTGATACCTTGCTCTCTGGAGCTGCTACCTGGAAGTCTCTGGAGACAGCTGAGTGTTACTAGCTCGAATTGTTAAGTAAAGGGAGGAGCTTTACATGAAGGAGGCTGTTACTCAAACGAACAATGAGGCATGTAACTAGTTAAAGGTCTGCCCTGTATTCCTGATGTCTAACTGCCCCAGGAACGTATATCCATTTATCTGCATTTTCTTGCTCTTCAGCTACAGTGTTTGTCATTTGCTTTTTCAGCCAGAGTGCTTATCATCTAAATTAAGCTTCTTTATAAACACACTGGTGTGACAAGGGTAATGCTATACCCTATGCCAGCTATAGTGTTTGCTAGTTCAGTAACAATTAAAATAGCTTGATTAAATTTGTCTTCCTTTTTGGCTCTATGGTTGGTGCTACACAACTGTCTCAAACCTTTTAAAAATACTTAGAAAAAAAATATAAAAGCATAGCTGTGTATAAAACCTTGCTGAGCAAGCCTCTCTGGTCTTAAGTAGTTTGGGCAAATACTGGGTTTAGTTACCTAGAAAAAACAGAGTGAATTTGTTATTATTTCAACAGTTGCATGGAAATTCTTTCAAAAGTTTAATTTCTCTTTCTTGAAGTATGTGGTAAAATTAAATGCGCGTGCTACAGTGCAATGACTAGGAATAGCCTATCTCTGATTTTTAAACTCGCCCAGGAACAAAAAAGAAATTCTAAGGCAAAACAACCCAATCTATGTCCCAGTACATAGAAATCATACCTAGATAGCACTCTCCCTGTTACAGCAATGATTGCCAAAAAAAAAAAAAAAAGCATTTGATGCACTGTCTTGCTCTGACTTTTTATGAAACTGACCTTCATTTTATCGAGTGGCTTATGTGAAAGGTTGGAAGTTTTGACAGTATTGTAGAAAGAAATGTGTGATGCAGCATCTAAACCTGAACTGAATCCAGAAGGATATGTTGTTTGCATGATAAACTGAGGATTAAACAGGAAAACAGTTCTTCTCTGCCAAGGCCTGCACAGTTCCCAAGGGAATAATGGTTGAAGATAACTATGCATGTTGGACCCTTAAAAGCTGTTTGCACTGTTGCCAACAGGACCTGGTGTGGATGTGCCCGCTCCTGATATGAGCACAGGGGAGAGGGAGATGTCCTGGATTGCCGACACTTATGCCAGTACCATAGGACACTATGTAAGTCTTGAGCAGAGGCTTTGAAGTAGAAAAGATGCCTAATCATGTGATTTTGTTTCATTAGGGGATCTAAATATATTCTTGCAAACTGTGACAACTTAATCGGTGTGAGGTTTTTAGGGTACTTTTAATGAAAAATAGCTTTAAGGTTAGTGTTCTTACACTAGCCTTCAAAAAAGTTTGTTTGATACAATACTGATTGCAAGCGTTCAGCAAAAAAAAAAACAACACAGTTTTTAAAGGTACAATTGGTCTAAACCAGGTTACTATTTCTACCAATTCCCTCTATTTTTCATTAGTACTATAATTACTAAAATTGTTAAACATTTAGTTCGTAATAGCTTGTATGGTCTGCAGAATTGAAATCTTTTCATTTCAGATAAAAGAATTTAAACGTTTTATGACATAAATGCTTGTATTTTTGTTCATTCAAGAGACTATGTAAGTAAAGTTTGCACTATTGGTATAACCTGTTAAAGTTGTAATGTTCTCTGCAGTCCCCTAGAAGTAACAAGTGATTGGTGTAGACTTTAGCAAATTCTCCACTGATAGAAATTATTGCCCAGGAGGCAGTAAAAGGAATTAAAGTTTTTAAAAATTGGTTTTTAATCTTAGCCCTTACTTTGCCATTTGCCCTTACGTTGGGGGGGTTATTTGCACCTGACTGTTGACCAAACACTTGTATACTCTTGACAGGTTGGATGAAAGAAAAACGTATGAACAACTTATTTCTTAGTAGCTGTGTTAATTAATATGCTAATCTATTGCATGTTTGCCTATCCCAGCTCCTTTTGAAATGAAAAGACTCGTTCTTTGTACATTCTGCAGTCCCTTCCAACAGTTTTTCCAAAGTACAGCAGGGTGTCTGCCTCCAGTGGTGAGGCATTAGAGCCACCCAACACGTATTTCCCTCTGGCGTGTCTGTTCAAGACGTGCCCAGCTTTCCTGAGACAGTCTCTTGGCAGAATCCTTGTCTGATGCCTTTAACAATAGGAGGATGGAGTGGCCACAGGTTATTCTACACCTAAAATACAATCTAAGGTAACTTATGGGAGGAAAAAAAAGGAATGCTTGAGGAATCAGCTGTGGCAGAGTGATTGAGATAAATCGCTTCTACACGGAGCTGTCTGTTAGACAGGGATACCACTGTAAAACATTACTTGCTTTTTGCTATTCACATATGTAAATTTTTTTAATTAAAACTTGAAACCTGATAAAACCCCAAAATTGTGACTTCAAAATTACTTCAACACTCACAGTGGCAACTAGTTCCCTCAGTCATAACTTAAAATTCCAACATTCAACAAAGCTACTGCCTCGAAGCATTTTAAGTTTTCACTTTTAACTCATTGCACTAAAAGGCATATTTCACTGTGATACAACAGCATTGTATTTTTACAACTGACACAGAAGGCTCACAGCACATGACCTGTTTTAAGATCTGCTGTATTAGTTGAGTTCTCATACAGTTTTATAGAAAAGTTTCAATTTTTTAAACAGATGAAAAACTAAACACTGATAGAGGAGAGGTTTCAAATGGCTGAATTTCTTACTCTTTCCACTTTGTCATCTCACCTTGATGTGTAGTCCTACAGGTGCTCATGATTCAGTGACAAAATAAAACAAAATAACAACTACTGAGGATAAAACCAGAATTTGAGTTACGCTACAACAGCTTCTTTTATTCCTAGACTCTCTGCATAGCAATATCTTATTGAAAAATAAAAAAAAACAGAGAGGATTTAGGAATGTTTTTCTCAGTAGTTAACTAAAGAATTGAAACGTAATTTTGTTGGGTTGCTTGTTTGTACACGCAAGAGAGAATGGTGGAACTTCAGAGCTATAGTGGAGAATGACCAGGTGTGGAGAAGGAAAGTGACAATTCTGACAAGGCTATAAAAAAGGGAATAATCCATCAAAACCAGTTTGTAGAGGAAGCAGATAACTATCTGCTTGAGATACCAAGAGCCCAAATAAAGGTGATTAAGGAATATTAAAAAGTGGCCATGGGGGAAGAAGGGAAGAGAACTCAGAGCAGGAAATGAGCACTGAACAGAAGTGCAACTAGCCATAATTCTGGAGACAGATGGAAGCTGTGCAAGAGACTACATCCAGCTGAGTGGAAAGATAACTTCAGAGAGAGGAATCTGTCTGAGAAATCTACGGACCTGATGAGTCAGTGTGGTTGCACACTGCTGCTTTCAGGTAGTATGAAGTGGAAAGGATAAGTCAACAGATACAGATAGGGAAAGTCTGCTTGAAACCCAGCACAGAGAGCCAGGAAGCTGGAGAGACAAGGAGAATATTATTGCAGCATGGAAAGGGATTAAGAAAGGAACAAAAGTTAGTGTCTGAACATTGCCGACTAAGTTCATTAACTACTGGTGCTGATATAGAAGTCTTTAATGCTGGCCATAAACCATATTCCAAGGTTCTTGTTAAAAGCCACACCCTTTCTTTTTTGCCCAAGACACATTAAATGTGTTTGCTTATTGACTTAAAATCAAAGTTTTTAGGACTTTGACATCAACTGTGGTTTGTGTATGTGACTTGAAGAGGATCTGGACCTGTCCTCATTGTCATGCTCTATTTTCTTGCCAAACCATGCAAGTCGTTAATAACTACCATGTTAACTGCTCCAGAAAATCCATCCAAAGTTGCTGGATCACTGACTTACATATGGCTAAAGTTTTTGATTAAATTAATCCTTTCCGCTCTTCTGTACTTCCTGACACAATCAACTGACTTTTGGGACACACAAAGGGACTTTGATAAATACATTCTTATATATGGTGGGAGGCTGTATTTCTTCAAGTATTTATAAAACAAACATCCTCATTTGTGAATACATGAAACCCAAGACATAGTTTCAATCTGGAACAGAATAAAACCCTAAAAGTCCATCAAGATGCCAGGCCAAGCTGTTCCTAGCAAAACACCCCCTGCTGATCTTGGTTACAGTTGATATGCCACCAGAGGGAGCAGACAGCTTATGGACAGCAGCGCAGCTATATTTTGGGAAACTGAATTAGGAATTCTGTGGCAAGCCCAGGATCGCTTTTATTCTTAAGGAAGAGTTACCTTTGTCTTTATATGTTAGCTCGCTATCGTTTTCAAGCAAAAAGTTTTAGTTTTTATTATGGCTCTAGTCATCGCCAGCCACTCTGTCTCCGCTTACTTTTGTCTGCTCCTTTCCTTCCTCTCACCAAGCATCTTGCGCTCACGCCACAGGCATGCAAATGCATTTGGCACAAGTGATGGAGAGGAGGGAGCCTCCCAGGGAATATGTGACTGGTGGAATGGAAACCCATCCGGCTGCTGGCAGACTCATTTCAGTGGATTCCCTTTCATCCCTACTCTTTCACTTGTGTTGGAAGCCAAGCCACCGTGTGACTCTGCTCCCAGGGTGTGGGAGCATGAGAACCAGAGCTGACAGAAGAGGGAGGTCCAGTGTCTAGTTTGGAAGAATTTTTTTCAAGTTCTTAATTTCAATTGGAAAAAATAAATTCTGGTTTTAAATAGCCATTTTGTCTTGGCTAACCGTCTGGCATGTGGAAAACTTAATTTTATTGCCACCAAATTAAAAATAGAGGCTTGATTGTATATATTGCTTTTCTGAATAAAAGTAACCTACTTATCTAACTTTTCCCATATGACCTTCATACTGCAGATTTTCCTCTGAGATCAAACAACCCTGTATTCTGACAAGAAGAACACATTAGACCTGTCCTGTCCTTTCAAAATAACTGAATTTGATAGAAAGGAACACTAAACACTGTTTAAAGATTAAAAACCAGTCCAGGGATATGTCTGAGCCCTTAAAAAGATTAAAGCTTCAAGAATAATAATGAAAATTTTGGCTGTAATAGGAGCTGACTTTGAGAAACATCTCTCAAAGCTTTTTGATTTGTCAAAGGCGTGCTTGTTGCTAACAGTACAATGTGGATGTCACCGTGATTAACTAAACACAGACTGAAGTTAACATACACAAAGACATAAAAAAATTACAGGCTATATCCAATATTGCATTGCACAACTTCCCTGACGTTTACTGGAGTAGTTCTGAGGTGTTCACACACAGTGAGGAAGGAAATCATCTCTACAAACTAAATGTGTATAAGCTGTATCATGTTCTGACTCTTAAAATCTCGGTTTTCCCTTATCTCTACAGTGTACAAAACTTCTTGTTCCAGCTGCTGTTTGCTTGATTAATTCCCTGTCTCACAAGTCCCTCCCTGTTTTACAGGACATTAATGCCCATGCCTGTGTAACTGGTAAACCCATCAGCCAGGGCGGGATCCATGGACGTATATCTGCAACTGGTCGTGGTGTCTTCCATGGAATTGAAAATTTCATCAATGAAGCGTCATATATGAGTTTATTAGGAATGACTCCTGGATTTGGAGATAAAACATTTGCTGTTCAGGTAAATTTTTTTCCTTTAAGTGTAGGGAAAAAGTAGGAAACAGACTTTCAGCAGAGCTGCTTTTAAAAAGAGCTGTAGCCCTTAAAACCTGATAGGGTTTTAAAACTTCCAAGATCACCTTTGCTCTCAAACTTCAGAAACACTTTTCAGGCAACATAGGTGCCCTTTATTTTGGGCTATTTCATAAAAACTGAACTTTCAATTGCACCCTGCAGGCTCAAAGCCAAATCTCTAGTGTTTACAAATATAGGCTACAAACACCAAAATGAAATACTCTTACAAGAGTTCTTTAAGGCATTGCACACTTTTCAGTGAGCTGTGACACTGTTTCTGCCTATACAAAATCTGTTGCAGCGTTTTCTAATAAAAAATTCAAGGAGAGAAGGAATTGATGGTTATGTTCTTGTTTCACTATGGAATGAGCAATTGGGAAAATAGGAAACCAATACCTTATCTAGCTAAATTTGCAGGTTGAATGCACGTTTATGGTGTTCAAAAACTTGAGGATTTATATAGGTGAATTTTAAAGAAATAACTTGTTCAGCTTTAAACAGTATGTTAAATGGAGGATGTGAGAAACTGATTTGCTTGGTTGTTAGAAACAGCAGAGTAATTGTAACCTCTAAAGTTGTCCTCTAGTTAACCTGTAGGCTGGAACAAACATCCCTGGCCTGTACGGACCCTGCAGCACACTCATCTCCCTGCCCTTTGGCGTTTTTGTGCCTGGCAGAGGACTAACCAAGAGGCACTTTAGCAGAACTGAGGCTGAAAACATGGCTGTAAGAATAGCTGAAAATTCCTGTAGGAAAGCAGGCATAAAGCATTTCAAAGAGACCTCGTGCATGACAGACTGTTGTATCAAAGTTTGCTTCTAATGCACAATCAAAAATCCTAAATATAGTTGGAGCTACATTAGACAGGACTTTAATATTCAGCTTTTTTTTTCAGCACAGAATTGTACTGCAAACTTTTGACATTGATCATGTGACTTTTGGGTCTGCTGTGTGTTCCTTTACTTCCATAATGTCAGCATTTTGGAAGGAAAGGAACATAACGGCCTGGAATTACGTTTTCTACACATGTAAGGATGTAAAGCATGATAATGAAATACAGGATTATCTATATTTAAATTTAGGGAGTCTGTTTTGTACAGGGCCACTTCAGAATGTTAGAAGTTACATAGCTTCCCACTAGTTTACAAGTTCAGTGTGAAGAACTAGTTATATTCTTTTGTTCAGTACTTGCCACTTTGGGATGGTTTTACATTTGTAAGCCTTCTTTACCCAAATTAAATTGAGAATAGTTCTTATCCTCCAAATGTTAGTCAAACCTCTGAATAGTCACACAAAAACCTACTAATCCCTATAAGACGGTGCCAGTTATAAAATACACATAAAGTTCCTATGTTGATAAATATCATAGTTTTGACATTTCCATAGTAACATTAGTTCTTCCTTTCTGTATTTCCAGTATAAAAAACTTAGCACAACTGTATATTGCTGGCTACAGTGCATAAATTCTGCAGTGGCATTCAGACAAGAACGGATTGCATCTTCCATCTTTCCTATACATATCATCTAACGCCAAGATGTGCCAGTAGATTAGACTATTTAAAACTATTCGAAACTGTATAAACCTTAACAATAATAATCATGATTTTAGCTGAAGGGTTGACTACTTTCCCCTCTCTCTTTCCACCTTCAGGGGTTTGGTAACGTGGGCTTGCATTCTATGAGATACTTGCATCGTTATGGAGCAAAATGCGTTGCTGTCGGGGAGTTTAACGGTTCTATCTGGAATCCTGATGGGATTGACCCAAAGGAACTAGAAGATTTCAAATTGGTATGAAACTTAACTAAGGAGAAAGTGGTTTATTTTTGTCAGCTTAGGATGACACTGTAGACTGGTGTTAATTTGCAATATTTAAGTCATGCTGCAATTAGTCCTTACGAAGTGGCTTAGAAATGTTGACTCTTCTGACTTTTCTCCTTATTTACCCTTTGACCTGACTCTCAGAAGAATGCCTGCGTGTGTGCAGGCTAATTACTTTGTTTTCAGAATTGGACTTCAGTATTATTTTGCTTTTCTCATGCCTAAACTAGGAAAGATGTCTTAAGGAACCAGGGCAAGGAGATTCCTGACGGATTCCTGACTGAGAATCACAAGCATATAGTCATTTTAAGACCTACACTTTTGCTGCTTCTTAACTATTGAATGTTTCTGAAAGAATGAAGGCCTGTCTTGCAGTGTGACTTGAATGTGTAGTTTATAAATAAACAACTGGATATGGTCTTTTTACTTCAATTTCCAAGTGAAGCAGACTTGAGGGGACAGGCACTAAAATGCAGTCTTCTACTTGAAGTTTCTAAGAGCCTTATTTGATGTTTCTTCTTTTAGATAGGGAGTGTTTGAGTGTTTTTATCACTCTCTTCCTCAGAAGAACAGATTTGTCACTACACAAAGGCTATCACTGTAGTACTTCAAAATGGTACTTCTGAATCTTACGTGATGCAGCTTAGCCTATGTGTAGCACTAGTGAGTCATTTCAGTTGCTTGAAAACTATTTTAAGAGCAGGGAGGGACCTTTTTTTTTCATACTCCAGAGCCCAAATGATTATCCGTGTCTTTGGCCAGAGAGCAGTTATGCCTCAGTCCCAATCATGGGAATTTTGACTGTTATTTGAGCTTTGTATCTTGCTTTCTATATCTAATCTAAGTAAAGATAAGAATTATGTTATGTGCTGTCTTTCTAGTACTACTGCCTTTTTTGTTTTTTTTTCCTATTTTGGAAGTCAGAGGAAAGGAAGGAATTCATACAAGTGCTCACACACTAAAAACACCCTGGTTTGTTTTCCTTGCACAGCAACACGGGACAATCATGGGCTTCCCTAAAGCAAAGCCACTCGAGGGCAGTATTCTGGAAACAGACTGTGACATTCTCATCCCTGCTGCCAGCGAGAAACAGTTGACTAAGGCCAATGCTCACAAGGTTAAAGCAAAAGTAAGTCAAAGAATTCAAATGTAAATAAAAAATAGGGAAGGTCTGTCTAAATACTAATATTTGATAATTAGCATGAACAAAACCCAAGTATGTACCTCTGAGTTACTCTGCTGTGATTTCTTTCAGATTATTGCTGAAGGTGCCAATGGGCCTACGACTCCTGAAGCTGACAAAATCTTCTTGGAGCGGAATATCATGGTTATCCCTGTAAGGTTCTATTATGACCTTTGATTTTCATTACAAAAATAACATTTTTGTGAATTGTAGGAAGATGTTATTTATTGAAGGCTTTTATTAATAGCCACTCATTTTCTCAGAGTGGTTTTTTAATAACAGATGTCTAGGAAATGGGTGTCAATGTTGCTTAAGAATGGCAGTATTTTATTAAAGATCTCACGGCAGCTGTAAATGACCAAAGGTAACTGTTACATGTAGACTGTGTATTTGGAAAAGAGAAAAATGCACAACTGGTTCTTAAATCTCTAGGTTTGCATTTTGGATTATTAGCTGACATCTGCTCAACTAAAAAGTGCACTAAGCAAATGAAGAAGAAAGAGTAAATATACTGGCCAGTTTGTAGACATTGTGTATCTGGGTGATACTGTAGATTGTACAGAGTAAATGTTGTCTGTAGTGATAACTTGAAAGAATAAGACCTAGCCAGGTATAATGACAATCTTTTCCTAGAGAAAGGCTGCCCTGATCAAGAGATATTGCTAGACAGAGTGGCTGATCTTCAGCCTTTACTCACTGAGATGGCCTAAGGATGCCCTGATTTTTTTGATTAAACACTTGTGCTAAAATAGAGGTAGTCAGTCGAGCACACTTGAACTTCAGGTGTTCTAAAGTCAAGTCCTCTTTTAAATCAGTAGAAGTAATGCCTGGACTGCAGAAGAGAGTAAGTGTTGTCCTGTAAGAACTGAATTGTCTTCTATACTGCAGTTTAAACTAGTGCTTTGTACATAATAGTTCTGCTTGCTTTTGCGTAATACAAGAGACCTGCCTTTGTCACATGGTCACAGTTCAAAATATTTGCTGTTTCTGTGCAGGATCTTTACCTGAACGCTGGTGGTGTAACAGTATCCTATTTTGAATGGCTGAAAAACTTGAACCACGTCAGTTATGGCCGTTTGACTTTCAAATACGAAAGGGATTCAAACTACCACTTGCTCAGTAAGTGCTCAGTTCCACTTCCACACACTGTTTAATTAATAGGTTGGACTAGCAAACACCAAATGTGGGAGAAATAAATACAGAACTAATTAAAATTCACCACAATTTCCTGACAAGTCTGTAACTACTTTGTACTGAAGAATAGAGAAGGGTTTCATGGGTTAATCGACTTGCAACTCTGATGGCTTAAGTTAAACACATAGTTTTACAATTATCTTTTCATTCTTCCTTCAGTTTTGTAAAAATACTGAAGTCAAGCCACTTATGTGAAATATTTATTACTTCTTAAAAAACATCTTTCAGCTGTACACTTGGTATTTGAGAAGTATTCAGTTTGAGGGGGTAACACTGTTCCGCATATACAAGAATAGAGGATTTCTGTAAAGGACAATGATATATTTGGTACAGGCACTGTAAAAATCTGCTTATGGCCTGCAGCCCCACTTATGGTCATTCTGTGCTACATAGTTTCTGGGAAAGAATACCAATTACATGGAGAGAGGAAGCTTAATGGAGAAGGACTGGAGGATGTTGCTCCATTTTAAACAATGTTCTTTAGAAAACATGTAAATCTTGAGACATAGGACTTCACAAAACATACACCTGCATGATTTTAAATATAACCTTTTCTCATAAGTCATACTTTCAAGGTGTTTCTAAAGTAGTTGAGTTACAGAAATTCTCATTCAAATCCCTTCCTTAGCTTCAAGATACTCTGTGATGTTTTTTTGGAATTTCAGGAATTAAGATGAGATAAATATCAATGAAAATACCAAAGCACTGCTCATGTCATAAGGGGAAAAAAAACCTAAAATTCCACCTGGGCTTTTTGCTTAGCAATTACTGTATATTCCAAGTGCAGTATGGGAGAATTGATTGCTTTAACTTCAAGAAATAGTTAGTCTGATACTATCTATCAAGTTAGGAAAATTAATCCAGATTACTCTATCAGTTTTATAAGATTAGTAAGATCAGTAAATCCAGTTCCTTGCCCTGTGACTGTACTATAGCAATATTACTACTAATACTGGAGTCATTCACATATAAAACCAGAAAAAAATCAGTATCTTTCCCATTTTTTAAAAACACAAAATGACTCCCTTTACCCACAGCCCCTCTAGTCTGCATTTCATGCTACTGAGTGCTGAAAGTCTTGGGGTTGCCACCTCTGTTAGGGAGCACACTGCTCTCCTTGTCTGTTACCTTACTTTTTTTTTTTTTTTTTCCTTTCTAGTGTCTGTCCAGGAAAGCTTGGAAAGAAAATTTGGGAAACATGGGGGAACTATTCCAGTTGTGCCTACAGCAGAATTTCAGGATAGGATATCGGTAAGTAGCTGCTGCTGGATTTTTAACTGTTAGGGTAGGTGTATCCTGGTATTATAACTGCAGTCTAAATTTTACTGTTGTAGCTACCACGGAGCATTTTTCCCCAAGCAAGGCATTAACATCTAGTTAGCCTGATGGTCAAATAAATAAAGCAAGCAAATGGTCTGACCTGCTTCAGAATACTGGAAATAATCTATTTTTTCTTTCTTTTACTTGAGCCTGTGCAATATGCCTCAGGTAAAATTCATTGCTATCTCATGATAGGGAAATTTCCATATAAAATAATAGGTTGTGAGTTCATCCATTTGCATTCAAATGGAAGTTTTGGAGGTAATGACAAAATACAAGCTTAGAAATCCACAGCAATCAAAAAGCAAACCCAGCATTAGAAATTATTCTGAAGTGAAAATGCAAGACTGATTAGTGATGCCACCAGATAAATCCCCTGTGTCTGCCTTCTAAATACTGTGTGCAGGTGTGGTCTCTGGATCTTCAAAACATTATAGATGTGTGAAAAGTTCAGAGCAAGATCACAAGGATAACCAAAAGTATGGAAGCTTCTCATGCATGGAACAATGAGCTACCCTTGATCTTACTGGCCTGAACTAGTCAGGGGGCCGAGAGAGTCAGCTATAGAATGAGTGATGTGAAAACAGGCAGGTACAGATAGATGGTTCACCATATGGAACGGTGAAAGAGAGTGGGATGTGTTCAAACAAAACCAGCACAGTGAGGCGCAGAATGAAGAATAAGGGGATGGTTCGTAGCACAGCAGCTTGTTCTGCCAAAAGGTGCATGCAAACTAAAAGCATCAGTCAGCTTGTTTTCAAACACAAGGTCAGGAGGACGTGGGGCAAATGATGGGGTATAGAAGTCCAGTGAGTTGTGAAAAGCGTTAAACTATGCTTCCTCAGGAGAAAACAGGGAAATGCATATGGACTTGGACTGCTGACAGGTGATAGAAATAGACTTTAGCCTGATCCAACATGATGCTCTCATTTTCATACATGTCAGGTTTTATGAGTAGCATTCCTGATAGTTCTGTGGCTTAAAGCAATTGCTGGATCTCCTAAACACAAGCCATCGAAACTGATATAGTACTTTTTACTTCCAGCCCTAATTTGAGGGAAAGTGTATATATTGTGGAGGCACCTGTCAAACTATTGGTAAATTACAGCAATCAGGACAATGCAACATTGAAGCTGATACTGAGTCATCCTAATTCAGGCGGTCTACAACTACTTATTGCTCTGTGTATTTAAATTTTAATGGGAACAAAGTTGTTTTGGAGTTGCTCAGGGCTAATACAATGTGAAGAATATGAATTTGGGATTTATGCCCTTCCTAAAACCTGACTGTCTTCAAAGCAATTGCTAGAAACTTGTGTATATTATGGACTCCTGGGAGCTTTTTTGTTTAATATTTACTGTGCGTTCTGAAGGCTGAAAACAGTAGTTACAACATCAATAAAAAAACACATCGTGCATCTAGAAGCTATAAAAGACTTCAGTGCTTAGATCTGAGGTTTTAGAATTCAATTGGCCATAACTAGCTCTTCAAGTAACACAGTAAAGGTGATTTAGATTCTTCACCAAACTTTAGAAGAAAATGAGTGAGCAAGCTCCAGTAATTAAGTGAGTCCAACATGTCATTGTCCCTAATCCACCTTTGTGTTTTGGACTAAACCCTGATTTTATTCCCTGTTGTTGCAGGGTGCATCTGAGAAAGACATTGTCCACTCTGGGTTGGCTTACACAATGGAGCGTTCTGCACGGGTAAATATTGCGTTACTGCACAGACTTATATGAGAGAAAACTCACCTGACTTTGGGACAGTTTTGGAATAGGTTGTACAGAATTTCTCTGCAATTAAGGGATAGACAATACATGATAATGGGAGTTACCATGAGTATGAAGTATTTCTGCTCTGTGCCATCATGGCCACCTTTAACTGTATATGATAAACATTAGGGATTAATACAGGAAAGGAAGAAGTATTTTCTAGTAGAAACTGTAGTAATTAAAAACTTTTGAGTTGTCTTCCTGTACCTGGCTAATCTGGGATGCATACATAAGAGTGCTTTACTTTACCATTAGCAGTTTTAGATTGATCCCTCTCTGCTATGTTTTTAATTAATGAAACAAAGACTACAGGGAGAGACAAGATGTTTCAAGTATGTGAAGTACATACCAGTCTAAGACTTGAAAAGGGCTAATATAATAGCCTGGGAAAGATTTTCTTCCTTTCAGTTCTCAGTTATAAGGGGAATCAAGACATTTTATGATTAAACCACAAAGAATCAGAGCTCTGATACCAATCTAGCAGCTTCTTTTACTCCTAACTGGGATCCCGCAAGCAAAATTGTTCAGCTCCTGGGGAGGAACTCGCAGAAATCACGTGTAACCTTTTCTGTTTCAGCAAATCATGCGTACTGCCATGACGTACAACCTGGGTCTGGACCTGAGAACAGCTGCCTATGTCAATGCAATTGAGAAAGTCTTCAAAGTGTACAATGAGGCTGGTTTGACCTTTACATAAACAGGCCACGACCGCTCCTTGTTGTATCCCACCCCTCTCGCTGTTAATGTACCCTCTTCTTGAGAAAGCTTATCACAAGTTTACATGTAACCACAAAATTTTCTTTTCTTCTGACATTATAGTGGATTCTATTCTCAATTAGTTTCAGTTCCAAACTAGTCTTTTTTACAATAAAAATCCATGGATTAGGAAATTGTATACAAGTATGTATCTGAAGATAACAGTTCATCTGCACTTGTGGGGGCCATTCTGGGTATTTCGCCTACAAAACAAAATGGTACATTTTATATATGGAAGAGTGGTCTTGCCACCTGAGCCACTTCTCAGACTTCAGATCAGATACTGTACTCTATGAGCACTTAGCTCATTATTACTTCATGCACTTTTGTTTAATGACGTAATTTTGGCTTCAGCACTTTCAGTAAGGCCTTGTGTGATCAATGCTGTGGCATTGTCAAAGGAAGAACGGGCCTCCAGCAGGGATTAACTTTGATAGGAGTCTAGTTTTTATTTGTAGTAAAGCTTCAGGCCTGATTCTCTTTAGGCAATATTTTTTCTTTAACTGTGCTGCTGTTACAGGACTGCCTTTTATCGCTTGTTCAAGCTAGTTTGACTATCATCATGAAGTATGTAGCGCTGACAGACTAATATTTTTATAAGCTGAAACTATCAAGCAACTCTAGTTATGTTTTTAATCAAGTTATCTACATAATTATTCTGACTATAGGGTGTTTCCTTTTTTTAAAAAAAGGGATATTCTGAATTTGGTAAGCAATCATACTTAGGTTTTTTTGGAATTCTTTTTCAGTCTTTTCCTTTCAGAGGCTTTCTGAAAATTAGATACTGCCTCAATGAACAACTAAAGTAAAACTGAACCCAGAAATCATTGGCCAAACCACAGAGGAGCTAAGATGCTGCTATAAACTTAATCCACTGTCTTAATACACACAACCTTTTTTTTTTTTTTTTTGTCATCAGGAGGTCTTGAGAATTTTGAACATCTTAGAGTACAACAAAAGGGACCTCAACCAAATATTGGATCAAGCACAGTTTTTGAAGTGTAAGGCTTTTGTCCCGTGGAGTCCCCTTGAAGTGCCAGATGTTATTTATGTAATGAATATGAATGTTTTTTTTAAAAAGACAACTAGTCCCTCCCAGAAACTCATGCTTTTTTCCTAACTACTTTGTAACTGCATGACATAACCTGGAGAGAGAGCAGTTATTAAAAAAAGTTGACCTTTCCAAACCTACTATGGTGGTGTATTACTGTTTTCTATTTCATGCAGTAGCTTTCTGTAGTTACAATGAACCTGAAAATCTTCACAGCACACTTGTGTGTTTATTATGTGCTCACTGCTAAGATGCTGCCCCTGAGTTTTCTTAAGGGGGCTCACTAATACTTCTCTTCAACTTGGCTGTCAGCAAGACTTTTGAAATTGGATATATTTGGTAAATCATTTCAGGTCTTTTTACTGTGTCTTCTCAAATTTGTGTGAAGAACTATTCTAGTAGTTAGCATGGAGCAATAAACCTGCGTGATGCATTTAATTAGTGGCTTGCTCCATCATATATGCTAATGTCTAGGTTTATAAAAGTGCTACAGGTTACCTAAGTGCAGCATATATATATATATATATATATACACATATACTGGCATCATTTGAAAAATGAGAACCCTTGAGAGAGTTATTGTGATCGAGGTGTGGATCTCTAAACAAGATCTGTATCCCGGATCACATTTTTCGGTGCAGTTTTTACATAAACTTTTATTATATAGCAAAACAAAACAAGTATTTTAGCAATTCAGCTCTGACGAACTGTAACCAAAACTTGGAGGCTAAAAACCTCACAAATAAACAGTTGTATTATTAAAAAGAGAAAGAATCTTAAAAGCAGTGTTGCATTACCTGGCAGCAAATTTGTTAAAAGCAAAATGTGTACTGTTGTTCTCCCTCCCCTGCTTCATTTCCTCTGCAGACAGTAAAGCACCACTAGTTTGGCTGTGCAGACTTGAAAAACAGGACCCTTTCAGTGCTGGAGCATACAGAAAGCTGGCATAGATGGCTAACTGGGGTATCTTCTACCTCCTACCAATTGGAAGGGGAAAAAAAGACAAAACCTGCACAATGCCTATATTCCCCAATTCATTTGCATCTTCTAGTCTTGTATGCACACACATTAACACTTCTTACGCCTGGATATCTTAAAAAAAAAAAAAAAAAAAAAGCAGACCTTTCACCTGGCACTATTTTACCAATCCCGAAGAGGAGCCCTTAAGGTTGACTGGATCTCTCCTAAGCCAACTGGATTGCAATGGTTACTGACCTCTTGTTAACGGAGTCAGGTGTTGGAGACATGAGAAACATGAATCCAAGCATATCCAGGGGCTGGTATAAGGACAGTTCAGGGTACTTTTCATCAAAGAGTTGAGATTCTCAAGGAGACAGTGCTTGGAGCCTGACTTAAAATTACCACCAAAATTACCAAATTTGCTCTTTGCTTGAAGCTAAGCAGAAGAATCAAACTCACTGATTCCAGACTTCTTGTGATGGCCTGCTGTGAAATGTTCTCATACATTAGGGCTACACTGTTTCTGAGGCATGTTGGCCTCAATCCTAACGTGATCAGACAGTTAAAGGAAAGCACCGCATGTTGTCACGTTTTGTCGCACATACCTCTCCAAAGCCAGCAACAACAACAGAAAGAAGAGAGGAGTAACATTTGCTACAGTTGCTGTAAGTTAGTGCGGGTTTAGAGGCTTCAAAGCAAAGCAGCTCTAGCCTTTTGCCAGTCCCTAGCCACAGCTGAAAAAAAGCAATCGCTCTCTGGGATGTATGTTACAAATTTTGGGATATTTTTACTAAGACTGTAACTTCAGTTAGGTGTTAGACCCTCCGTATATATATGTAACACCCACGCACACAAGTCTTATCTGCCAGCTAACAAAATTGAATACAACCAGTGGCACTTACATGCCACTTGACATTCACCAAAAAGCTTGCCAGCTTGTGTGGCAGGGAGCCAGTCAGTACCTTAAGTTAGGTTTGAGCAATAGAATTGAAACTCCTCTGAACAGAGAACAAAGCACATCCTCACCATAGCAGATGTTTTTAAGCTCTCATTCACACTTAATACAGCATAGGTAGGTAGTTTGTGTTACAGCATTGCAGCAAGTGCTCTGAAGCTGGGAGTGAATTGCAAAGCACAACAACTACAGTGGTTCAGGGTTACATGCCACCTTGCAAACTACTAAATGCAAAATACTGCTATTATACAGAAGAGCAAGCAGAACAATCATTTTTCTATCCCAGAAAAGAACGCAGTACGACACCTCTTTTCATTGATGGCAACTGTCACCATCAGAAATCAGAGCAATTGAAATCCTTGCTGTGTTTCCGAGATGCCAAGTTAAGTAACCTCTGAATTACTCCTTTAGTAGTTGACAAGCTTGTAGTTTCAGATTCTAAGTTGATGTGCACGCAGATTACTTCTGTTATTTAGGGTGGGTTTGGGTGGTTGGTGAGTTGGGTTTGTTTGTGTTACCTTTTAAACATACTTACTCAGTTTTGATTCTTTCAGCTGGTATATGATTACTGTCCATCAGTGTTTGACAGGATGTAGTGAATGCCTCCAGTGCCCCACTGTGTGGCCTGCATTGCTCACCCTTCCCTTGCCTTTTGCAGAGCTGTTGGAGTTGTACCAGTGACCAAGCTCAGACAGCACCAAGCACTTAGTGGAGCTGAGCACTCTGCTGCCAGCAAGGCATTGTTTTGCTGTTGGCATTAGTTCTGAGTATCAGAGTGCTGCTGTGCAGTGGTTACATATACCTTAAACACACTGGAGTCTTCCTCAGCACAGTAGCTAATTGTGATTTTACCGCTAAGACCAGAAGCACAAGCACAGTCATGGAAGCAGACGGGTGCTTACCTTGTCTGAGGTGGCTGTTGGGTGCTCAGCTGGAGAGATGTGCACACACACAAGTGCTTTAGGCTCAGTGACAGAATGGGAAAGACCAGCCCTTAAGTGCTTGACTTTACATGCTGCCCACCCCAAAGAAAAAAAAATAAAAAACCCCAGTGTCTGCATTAGAACATGGCACAACTCTAGCTGTCTGCTCTGTGAAATAATCCAGTCTTTCTAGAGCAGTGATTGTAAATGTTTTTTTGGCGTGTGTAACCGAAGGAATACACACAAGCGAGGCAGAGTATAAGTATTTTCTTTATTTAAGAGTACAGTAGAAAGTTGTTTACAAAAATTTCAGTGGTGATACATTTTTATCTTCATTGTCCAAAGCTTTTTCCCCACGAAGTTGCTTGGTTTGCTACATTTTTTACAGCTTTTTCACCGGTCTCAGCAACTTTGTAGACTTCATCAAGTGCTTTTAAAAGAGAAAAACAATGGTAACTGTAGCATCACTGCAGCAGCTTCCCCTTTCCCACCACGTGTGGGACAAAGCAAGGCAGAGCTGGGGGCTCTATCTGGGCTTTCACTGCCTTGATATTACTGAAATAAATGTTATCGTACCTTTCTGACCAGCACTCTTAGCCTGTTCTGCTGCTTGCTGCACAGTCTGGTTCACCGTGTCCACTGGAAGAAGGAAAAAAACAGTCAATTAAGCAATCCTTACCCTTGCCCTAAATTCAGTAATCACATTTTTAAAGGGTTCCCCTAAATGTTTCAGGGCTAGAGGATGAAAAATTACTCCATAAGGATGGGCACCCTGATCTAATAGTGGTGCTGTTAGGACTCTGTCCCTGTCTCCCCGCAGTATCCCCATGTCTTGGTATAGATGAAAATTATGGATGTTAACGTGTGTCACCTACAGTGTCAAGAAACAAACCATAGCAGAGAACTGGGTGCAATCAAACCTTTGTTTTACTGAGCCTGGCTAAGATCTGTTGAGAGCAGGCTGGGGCAGTTTGGGTGGTAAAGATTCTCTCACTAACTACATAAAGCCTGATGCTCATTGTCTTAACTGCTGTAATAGCAGCACATCAAAGTTTTAGTGAGTAGTCTAATACTCTCTCTTGTAGTTAGGGGAAAAAAAAATATATTCTGTAAGAGACCAGACCAGTTTTAAAGGCATGGAAATGTTCAGCAGAAGAGATATACTATGACATGAAGAGCAAGAGAAGGTATTGTCTTAAAGGCCTGCAGCCAAAAAAATAGTAGTAAATATTTGGATGATCAGCCTCCAACAACTATGATGAGGGAAGTCTTGCTCAACACTCAGAAGTTTGGACAAATGGCCTTCAGTTGAACCTGTATTTGTTTTGTTACCCCTGGTTCCAAATACTGCCTCTTAAATGCCAGAAACATGTTCTGCACAACAGAAGTGGGAGCTGACTGAGCAAGCCAGATTCGTCATGGACACAGGAAAAAGGAGAAATGCTGAGGTGAATAAGAACATTTAAGTGGACTGGGAGTGCCTAAAACTTCAAAGGACTCCAGCCTTGCACTGAATGGCTTTTAAACAGTGGTTCTTTTAAGTATCTTGTAAAACCCAGTGACCTATTTCACCTTGAGCTTGTAAGGCATTTTCTACTGCTCAAAAGACGTACTAATTATCATCACCCATCAGCTTTTGCTGCAGTTTCCTAAGTGGATGATGTTCATGGCTCATAAGGTGCAACTAAAGGAAGATGCTTCCTGTAGCAGTCTTGGGTCACAGCAGAGTTCGTGACTCCTTTCAGGACCTATGGGATAGGTGCTAATTTTAGACACTTGCAAAGCCCAGTTGTGTCACTTTGCACTTGGCAATAGCTCATGGGACTGTTCCTTCGGGGCACGTGGAAGGACAGCAGAAGTAGTTCAGAGAAAGGTAATTATTAGTTGTGGAACCACCAGTCAGACAGTCTTGTTTTAGCTGAAATCTGGCATTAACCCCCCTGTATTTTCATTTAAATGGGGATTTAGAGGGTGCCTCTAGAATACTTCCAGGATTTGGTGCAGTACTGACTGTAGTGACAAATTCAGCATCACATGCTGTGTATTTACTACCTGTCATCAAGGTACGTGCTGATTGCTCAGAAGTGGCCAAAGTCAGGCCAGTGCCTGGGACCTCCCATTGCTGTTCCAGGATCCAGCTGCAAGAGCCATCTGCAGCACAGGACTTATTGGGAAGGGTGTGTGCAGGGTTCAGGCAAAGGGCTTCTGACTAAGGATGTCCAAAGAACTGGCTCAGCTCTAAGTAGCTGGGACAGAGGGGGAAGGACTGCAGCTACTGCTTAAAAACTTCGCTCTTGGAGTTTGTGGACTCCCAAACACTTAATTCCATCAGCTGACTGAGATTATTACTCAGCTCCTTCAAGATGACAAATATCATTCCTAAAACATCCTTCTTATCTTTCAGTATAGGAAACAGGAGATGTTTCCCCAATGTTAAAGAAGTTAGGAGTATCAAAAACTCCACAAAACATGAATTTCTAGGGCTACCGTACTGCAAAATCAGAAAGAGATCTTCATTTGAAGAACTGATAGTTACTCTCCAATTGCCCACATCCTGGTGTTTTACTTTCATGTTTCAGCATAAGAACAGCTGAATTAATTGTAAACATTTTTTTTTTTTTTTTGGAAAAGGAGGCAGAGGATGTGGGAATTTGCATCTCCCTAGCAAACTGAAACCAAGTAATGGTAAATAAGACACGGGCTTCCCACTTGCTTCATTGGGCACATAGCCAGCAAGTGGTATTTCCACTGCATTTGAGTCACAGACAAAATAACTGGTTTAAAGAGTTTACCCAAATGTCACAAAGAAATACGAAACAGTTTCCACTGCTTATGTACTAAGGACAAACATCTCAGGAATCTCAGCAGTGCAGGTCTGTGTTCGAGCTCCACTAACAATGGCTTATTTAAGAGGTGTATTTCACTTTGGGGTCAGTTCAGCAAACCTCTCTGCAGGAGTGAACTTGTTTCGGGTGCCCTGAGCCCCTGCAACTGCACTTGTGCTTTGGTGGGGTGTGTGACTGCGACACTGACAGCAGATGACTTAACTGTGCCTATCTGTGCAGCCCTGAGCAGATCAGAGCCTCAGTCTTCAGGAAGATAACGCACTACGCCACTACGCAGCTCGTATTTATCATGGCCATTCCTACCCAGAAGCAAAGTCCTAAATAAGCAGTCTCGCCTGCCCTCTCGGCTTTTTGCAGTCCTGTCATCAGTGCATCATCGAGTCACCCACACAGTGGGAGCCAGGGTGCCAGAAGTTGTTGGAAAAACAATAGTTAATATGGGACCTTCATTTACTAAAGTGTTAGGGGGTTTGGAGATTACAGGCTGTGCCAACCCACCCCTCAGGGCAGCATCTCTAGTTCCTGCCCCAGGGGCAGATTTATTCCCAGCAGCAGCGGCAGAAGTAGGCAAATACTTTAACACCCAAGGCACAGGAGGAGGGAAAGCAGCAATTTGTATTTACCTGCCACCTGTGCAGCACCTTCAGCTTGTTGCACGACTTCCTCAGCAAGCTTCTTCCCAATCCCGAACATGGCTGCTCAGTCCTCTCTCCCCGGGTAAGATGGGTGAGTGAAACCCTAAGTTCGGTTCTGTTACACTGTTTGGCCAAGTGCAGCTTTTTATAGACAAAGCAGGACTCCTCCCAGTAGTTAGAGGGCAAATGCAAACTGGAACAGGGAAAAGTCATGAGCCCTCTTTGGGTGATTAATATACCAGGCATAAAAGGGTGAAGAGACATTTATGTTTGTTATGTTTTCCTCCCCGGAGAGAGGGCGTGGATTAATCAGCAGAAGTTTTCCATAGCCCAGGAATGAAAGCTTTGTTTTTCCATATTGAGGAGTTGGTAAACAGCATGCATGCCACAGCTGTCCCGACCAAAGGCTCCCGAGCCAGTGCCGCAGGGGGGATACACAGGCTGGCACAGCCGGTCGTGAACCGGGCAGAAAAACATTGCATCGCAGAGCGCTCAGCTGGAGAATTGCTTAAATCAACTTCGGCGTTTCAAAACCTTACATAGAAAAGCATCCAGTTTCGGATGATTCTTGCCCGCATTCTTCTGCTCCTCAGTGGGACTTAAAATTCGTGGTTATAAAAAGGAATGGGAGGAGCTAGGCCTGCTTTTTAAAGCATCTGATGAAATCTTTATTGTGTTACACAAAGCTCATAATTTTGTGGTGTGTCATAATTAGTACTTTAACCTCTTATTTCCGAGGTCTGGCTCAGCAGAATAGGTTTGTGCCCTTCCCCACAGCAAGTACTTTGCAGGACGTAGCACAGGCTCCAGGCCCTTGGGCATCAGCAAGGGGCAGTAGGCACAGCCCCACAGCCTCAGCCTGCCCTCACCAGGCTCACACCATCTGCCCAGGCAACAAAAAGCTGAACCTTGGTCCCTGAGATGGAGCCAACAAGAAGGGATGTGCCATGGGGTCAGTGGGAGGCACATGGTCCCCACGCCATCCTGGTTCATCTCACAGGACACCTGTGTGCCGTCCAGCCACCCAGGAGCTGATCTCACATCAAGAGATGAGGCTTAGTTTTTTCTGGGATTACCTGCCCTCTAGCAAAACTACCTTTATGCCTTTTCAGACAGAACAGGAGGCTTCCCTCTGTTGATCAAATAATTATTACTGCAAATGGCGGGTCAAAAAGCCTAACCTACCTCAGAATAAGGGTTTATTCATCAAACTGATCTGCCTACAGCTGCCACCACAGTAGGCCCTAGGAATCTTGATCACAGGCATGCCACTCCAGTTCCTCTGCAATGTCCCTTCCAGCATTACAGCAAAAGTTCTGTTTTCTTCCCACCATCACAGTTTATTACAGACCACAAAGTCCTACTTTTTGTTAACTAAATGCAATGTAGAGGGGTTTCTGGGGGTAGGAAGGGGCTACCATATCACAATATTTGAAAGAAAATTCTATCAGAAAATGCTCACAACAAAACAGAAGGAAAGTAACCTGTTTGGTTTTAAACTGTCACCAAGTCAAGGGTTGTTTACCAGGTTCAAAACAGGCCTACAGTGCAGGAAGAAAAACCCTCTGAAATATTTCAGATAACTCAGAGCAGCATCTGACCAATGGAAATCCTTTGCACAGCAGCCAAGCCGTAGAATGCACACACTGTTCCCTGTGACATCCTCAACTGCCCACGGCTGGCTTTGTTCACGGGAAACTGCAATTTCCTAGTCCTGCTCTGCTGCTGCTCCAGTTATTGAGAGGGACAGATACGTGAAGACAGCAAGACTCAGAGTGAGCAACAGGCTTGTGTATTTGTCAAGGCAAGTTTTTATATTGTCACGAGACACTGGAAATACCACTCCTCATCCCATCCTTACTAGAAAGTAGAGGACAGTTCCTGCTCTCACGCACTCCAGTGCTACAAATACAACTCCTTTTTTAAAGAACCAAATCCTCACTAGTCCACAAGCAACTTCCTTGAAGGCAGATTGGTACAGCACCAGCACTGATGCTTTGGCTTCCCAGTGAACATCATTGCAGAAATTAAATTACAGAGCCAATCCTAATTATATTACACGGACGCACTGCAGGTACATATTGAATTGTAACATGGGAGAGAGTGCATGCCATTGCAACACTGCCTCGCAGGCAGGTGAAGGTGATGTTTGCATCACAGGAGAGAAAACACAGCATTAAAACACACCACAGTTCTCAAGTGCAAAAAAGACCTTTTCTATGTCACTAAATAAAACCACAGAAAACCAGTGAAGAGGTGGAGGTCTCTGCAGACACCAGGGCTTCCATCACAGGTACATTTAAACCAACATTAGGTTTCACTCAGCGCAGGGCTCATCTCTATGCACAGACCCGGCCCCGCGCCTCGCTCCCCTCCGGATTGCACAGGCAAAGCCCAGGACAGCGCCCAGAGCGAGCAGAGCCAGGGCAGCCTGCTGAAAGCACGGGGCAGAGCTGCCAAGGCACAAACACAGAGGCTTCCTGAACTCAGCCACCAGCCAGCACGGACAAACACACCGAGCTGGAGAGCAGAGGCAAACCCCGCCATCCTTCGCCACCAGCACGGGCTGCGGGACGCGCCTCCCCAGGGCCGGCTGGGCACCAGCACCGCCAGCACCCACCGCCTGCAGCCATCCCGGGCTCTGCCACCGGGTCACATCCCACCACAACGCAGCCACCGCACCCGGAGGCAGAAATCACGGCACAAACACGCACCCACCCACCCCCAGAGCGCACCGCCCGCACCGACACCTCGCACACCCGGCTCACACCTGCCCACCACGGCCGCAGTCAGGAGATCCCCTCGGCCACATCCGCAGTCAGGAGATCCCATAAGCCCCCCCGCAGTCCCTTTAAAGCCTCTCCATCCCCTGCCCGGCTCAGCTGGGCAGCCCCAGCCCAGGTGCAGGAAGTTTTGGGAAGGGCCCCTCCGCCCAAACCCAGGTGCAGTGGGTTTGGGGAGCCCTGCTGCAGGCAGGGCTCTTATTTGCCAAACCTTGTAGGGTTTTGAGTGAAGGGTCGATGTGTGCAGTGGGTAGGAGATGAACTTCAAATATGAAAGGAAGGTCACCTTTGTGCTGTGGACAGCAAACCCCACTGTTCCCATCGGCCCTGGAAGCAGACAATGCTGGCAGGCCCAAAACAGACCTGGACAACATCGTTCATAAACAGAGACTCCAGGGAGTGCTGGGATATATTCTCCAATATTGTTAATCCAGCAATCGTGGTTGTTTGGGATTATGAAGGAAGTGGTGCAGAGAGGGGCCCAGTTTGCCGGGGTCCCCAAGTCACCTGTCCCATCACTGCTGTTTGCTGCTGCTGAGGGGGGGTCACCTGGCATTTTTTCAGGTCATGGTGAAATGGCAGAACACAGGCAGAATGTGCAGCCTGCACAGCAGCTCCAGCACATACCAGTGGCATGTGGGCAACAGCACCCAACACACCACCGGCTCCTTCATCTTCAGATTTCTTTGTCTTACTTCTAGGAAGGCAAGTTTCTCCTCATGGACATGCCATTCCAACTTGTGCCAAGCAGCTTCTCCATGATATCCTTACAAAACAGCAAGCTGTTCCCCCGCTCACACCCCACAGGCACCAGCACCACTCTGTCTGTGGCTCCTTCCCAGAACACACCAGCCCCCCGTAGCAGTCACCCGTGTCCCACCTGTGTCTTGTCCACGTGACCCGTGGGTCTGGGTCAGGGACATGGGAGGTGCCACAGAGGGACATGAGAACCTGATCAGTTGCCAAAAGGGTGATCTGGGAAAAGCCACGAAAGCAGGAGGGTAAGTCATAAAAACAAAGAAGATTGTAAGCTAGACACGGGAAGCAAAATGGCAACTAAGGGAGGAAGACTTGAGAGCGGGATCCAGGGAAACTGAGGCAGGGTGAGGTGATGCAGGCGGGCCCTGGGGGCTGCTCCTGCCAAGGCCAACACAAGAGCAGTAAGATGGGCCTTCCTTACCAAGGGCTTGGTTAGCATTTCCCACAGCACATCTCCCTGCACAGGCAGTGAGTCACCTGCTGTGCTCAACACTATGCTGTGCTGTGCTCAGCAGCTCCCTGTGGTCCACCTTTTACATCTGCTCTGCTCTCCCAGCTTCACAATTAACCACGAGGGCAAGAAATGCTCAAAGGGCCCTTGCAAGGTGCCTGGGCTGGGAACTGTAAAGAAAGATAAAAACCTGGAAGTTCTTACTAAATAGGAAGAAGGAGCTACGCATAAAAAGGGTTTATTTGCATGAAACTCCCGGTAGTTTCCTATGTGAAGGCAAAAGAGAGACAGCAAGCAGCACGTGTGTGTGTGTGCACTAGTACTGTGCACTGCCAGCAGCAGCTGAGGGGCTGATATGAAGCAGGAGAAGCATCTATCTACATGACAGGAAACTATGGCTGCAAAGACAGGTTTCAGAGAGCTTGGATCTTGATAACCCTTGGAACATCAATCAAAGCATTCACCTGAGATGAGTATTCCTGTTTTCTCGGGCAAAGGAAAGAGCTGAAGGTGGATTTTGAGCAGTCTGGTAAAATCTGTGCCCCTTGTTCCCCTGCCCTGCAGAGCTGCGAAGGAGAGATGGCAGGGACTGCATGTCCCCCAGCTGTCCTGGGAAGGTCTCTGGAGCATTGGAGTGGGGCACAGAGCAGGAGGTGCTCACGCTGGGCAGCCCAGCCAGGCTGGAACATGAATCCCCTTTGCTCAGCGTTTCACAGCTCAGGCAGCTGCAGGCACACCCAGAAGCAAATTTTAGGAAATTTGAGAACTCAGGTGTTAGATAACTTCACATGCACAGGGTTGATGGTAGAGGAGCTGGTAGGAGCTTTAGGAATATCTGCTTTGGGTTTACACTACATCTGGAGCCTTCAGGTGTGATGGAAAGGCAGAGTCCTGTGTTGGGATATGGGTTCTTGTGTGATGCACAAGGGACAGAGAGCCCCAAATACTTCAAGACCAAAGAAAACTGTGACTAAGGCCGGGACCTTATTTGTGGAGCAAAGTGCTTAAGTTTAGACCTAGAAACACTTGCCAGCAAGTGACTCAGACTCACGGGTGCCTGTGGCACAGCATTCACCCTCGGGACAAAAGAGATGTGAAATACTCTGATCAGGCTCCTGAAGCAGCAAAGACATCCCTGCACTGGAGACCAGGAGTCAGGAACTGCCTCCAGATGCTTGTTGGCTGGATGGAGGAAGTGTCTTCTCCTCTCTCGAGTCAGTAGGTGACCTTCAGTCGTCCCTCTAGCCAGGCAGTCCAGTCTCTACCCTGCCAGAGCTGCTGCCAACACTGGGCCAGAGCAGCGGGAAGTGACAAACTCTGTAGTTACACTGAAGACAACTGGAATGAGGGGATATAAATCTGCACACCAGGAGTCAGGGCTCTGATCCCCATGAGCAAAGCAGCAGGAATAGCATCGTTCATGTGAGGAGATAACTGGTTTTACTGGTGAAAATACCCACAACTGTTCAGGGTTTCTTTTTGTAATATTAACTGAGAACTGGTTTGCAGCAAAAGAAAAGGTGCAATGGAGAACAGTGTATGGGCTGCTATCACCCACAAACACAGCAGTGGTGTCTGAAATGCTGATCCTAAAGAGCTCAGTCTCCCAAGATTTCACCATCAGGGAGGCAACCATGAAAAGTACTAAATAATAAAGTACTGTTGAGGGTTGCCCAGTAACTGAGAGTGCAATTGTCTAATGCTTTTTCTGTGAGCTTGTACTTGGGTAAATATTTAGGCTTTTAAAGCTTTAAATGACAGGAGACATTGCATAGGGACACTTGGTGCAAAGCCCTGGACTATGTTTACTCACAGATGGTCTATTACTTGTAGGGTCCTGTAAAGGCTTTTTGGTTTGTGCATCCCTGTGCAGATTGCAGACAGGGGTGGCCATCGCGTTCAGGGATGGGCCAGTCTCTCCTAGGACTGCATTCACAAAGATCAGCTTTCAGAAAGCCCTGGTCAACCACAGCCTTTGGTCAAGAATGGTGAGGCAGCAATACCTCCACTGGGTCTGGATTGCCCAATTTCACTGTAGCCAGATGGCTTTGGTCTTGCTTTGGATTTCTTTTGTAAGGCACAAACTAGTTTTTTACTGAAATCAGGCTGGTAGGGCTTCAAACCAGGAGAAAAAAAAAAAAGGAAAAAAATTCCCAAAGGAATTACTGCCTAGCAATGAGAATCACCCAGAGGCCGAGGTAAGAGCACTTACTGTGAATAAGTGGGTATTAGTGCCTTCTGTTGACAGAGGCAGCACTAAGTGGGCATCCTGTCTGGCTGCAGCAGCCTCTGATTGCCCAGCAAGCAGCAATCTAAAATAAATATTTCCATCTCCTAGGCAAGAAGATTGCCCCCTCGCCTCTCCCGCAGCGGCTCCGTCCCTGAGCAGGCAGGCTCTGTCAGCGCAGCCTGCCCGGGGCTGCCTCGAAGCACCGGCACGAACTGCAGCTCCGGCACTGGAGAGCTGAGCCGAGCACCCCGCAGTGGTCTCTCTCGGTGCTGCCCAGTCGTCTTTAGAGCTGCGAGCGAGCACCGGGATAAAGTGGCCGGGTTTTGTTCCCCAGGAGATTTAACAGGAGATGTGTTGTGAATAATGGTAACAAGAAATTTAGATGGGCAACAGATGGGTAGGAGAAAGGACAAGGGGGTGGACACCACAACTGCCTTTCACTCACAGACACCGCAGGGCTCCTCTGCATCCTTACCTGATGGTCACTGACTTCACTGGGCTTTGAGTCGAACAGATTTGCAAGTCATTGTGTGATCCTTCACTGAAAGCCACGGTAAAATAACGAGATTACATAACAAGGCAATCTATTTCTGAGTGGTGGAAATCTTACAGTACTCTTTATTTATCTTAATCTAAAAATACAGAAGATGGGAACAAACAAACATCTGACAAGAAACACAACCCCAGCTTAACTTTTGATTACTAGAAGAAAACTCAGTTTCATCATATGAACGCTCTGTTGTCCTGAAGTATGAACAGTTCCAGTGTCTTTGTAAATACACTCAAGCAAATGTGGCAATAATCGTTCTGTTGTAAGAGCAGGGCAACAGCATTGCTGAAGCCCTTCGAGCTGTGTTGATGATTGTGAGCAGATGTGCTAAAGGATACAATTTTTTTCCTCTGTGAAGGATGAGAGGGTTCTTCCATCTTAAAATTTTGTATTTGAAGAGAGAGAAATTAGCCAGATATCAAACAGCTTTCATTTTTTCTATGCAAAGAAGGAGGGAATTGCAAGCCAAAGAGAGATTTATACATGCAATAATGTTGACTTAAATCAGCATCATTTTTTAAAACCACATTTTTTCCCAAAGCCAGACATTGCTTCTGCAGCTTGTCCAGTCGCTTTTTCTACTCCGTCTTGTGCCATCTTGGCAGCCTTGTCAATGGCTGCAAGAGAGGGAAAAAGATAAGCAAGAAGTTGGAAAAATGCAACATTGTTTAATATTTATGATGGAAGAGAGGTGTGAAGGTGATTAGACTACAGAAATGTAGCGATACATCTTTAAAAAAGATTTTGGCAATTTTGCTGCCTCCCCATCTAATGTCAACAGGTGTCCAAATCCACCCTTCTCATCACATCCATGGAGCCCTAGAGGGTGTCACTGCCAACACATTTTGGTTTTCATGAAGCATTTTAGACCCTAAAATTGATAAGTCTCCTCTCATTTTTAGAAAGTTATTAAATTGTTTAAAAAAGAAAGAAAATCAAGCTTAGTTTTTAGACTGACTTGTTCCCAATCCGCAGCAGCAAGATGCCAGCAGTTTCCTGATGACACCTTTCCAGCTGCAGGATCAGCTTGGATCAACTCCAGCTGCTGCCTCAGCAGGTGTTGGGATCCATTATAGGGCTGGACCTGGATGGAGCCCTTCCCTCAAGGCTGAGAGGGGGGTAGGAGCAAGGTGTGGCACAGGGCTCAAGAAAGAAGAGAAGAGCTTTGTTCATGTTGTTCCCTCTAGTTCTCAGCCAGTGTCCGAATGCTGTGCATGAGACTCAGTGGCCAGGGAGTGTCTGCTACCACCTGCCAGTACCTGTGGACAACAGATCCTGAAATCCTTTCCCATGAGATTTCTAAAAGCCCAGAAGTTGTTGCTGAAACCAAGGCCTTTCAGGCTGAGAACACCTGTGGGGCAGAGCAGAATAAGCACTGCCCACTGCTGGCTTGTGTTGAGCTGCTCCATCACTCTTTGATTTGATCATTGCTCCTACCTTTCTGGCTTGCCTCTGTAATCTGGTTGACTGAATCCTGAGTGGCCTGTCCCAGGCTGTTTGCTGTAATTAAGGTAAAAAAAAAAAAACCAAAATCATTCCAGCTGTTCCCGTTTATGGTAACAGGAATTCCCAGTGTCAGTTCCCTTTTCTGCACGCCCACAGCAGTGATCTGCACTTGCCCCTGGCAAGTGATGGGGCTGGCACAGAGCAGGCTGAGCTGTGCCCTTTGCCTGTGGGCACCCCGGGAACTGTGTGTTGCCAGAGCAGCTCGCTATGAGATTAGTGTTCACCTAGCACCTACGGTCAGCTGAGCAAATCAATGACAGATAAGCAGGAGATAAAGAAGCAAAGATTAGCAGTGAGTTGGAATGGTGACATTTAGCTGCAAGCTGCTTATTTTACACTGCACTTGCTTTTATTGATTCCTAGCTTATTGTGCTCGAGGAAGGCTGGCCATGTAGCAGGCATTTTCTCTGTGAGCCATTTGGGAGTGGGGCCTCTTCCATAATGGAAGCAAATGCATTAAACAAGAGCAGGACAGGAGAAGGGAGATTTTATAAACAAGATATAAATAGAAGAAGAAGAAGAGGAGAAGGAGCTAGAAACATAACAGATCAACTCCAGAATACAAAGCATTAAAAAAGTGAGATGCCATGTAATTGTAAGATATCTGATAGTTCATGAAAGAGTGAGGTGCCTCCTCAATGGTATGCATATATTCGTACCAGAGCAAATAGCAAGGACTACTTTGTTCTTCTGAAACGAATACTGGCATGTTTGTGGGTCTACTACACACTTGTCCCCAGATGTATGGAAACTTGCTGTGACTTTGAAGAAATTAGTGAGGTTTCTCACATATTTCAACTATACAACACAGTGTTTGCAGGATGAGAGTCCAGGACCATACCTGATAAAATTGAACACTGCTAGGAATAAGCTGCACACAAATACTGTAGGGAATATACTACAGAATGCTAGAATAAGCTACACACATTTTTCAGCTTTTCAATTAAAGGACAGGCTTTGCATTGAAAAGTTGGTTTCCAGTGCACAGCGTTAATGATAACACCTTGGCCCTACATCATGGGCACAGCTATTATAGAAATGTTCATACAGGGTTTTTTAATCCCTGCACAGTCTGGTGGTTACTGCTGAAGAACACAACAAAAACGTACTACATATTACAAACTGTACATTGCAATCAGTGTAGTTATTACCAGAAGGCACTTACAGTGCCTTCTGGTAATAACTACACTGATTGCAATGTGGCAGACGTTAATCAAAAGTTAACTGCAACTTAATAAAAGGAGAGCAGTTTAGGAACCACTACAGAACATGAGGAAAGACCACCATGCACAATGCAAAAGCTAAATGCCGAAGGTTATTATTACCAAAAAACGCTTCACTGCCCTAAAAACATGAAGTTTAATGTTTTGGGGAGTGATAGATGTTGGACAACACTCAGCAGCCACGGGTGGAGGCAGCTGCCCATAGCAATTGGAGAGCCATGGCCAGTCTGGGGTCTTCTCCAGCTGATGGCCAAGACTTGCTTCCCGGGAAGGGAAGGAAAAAGAGGAAGCTGTGTCCTGCTAGTACCGATGCAGCTCATAGCATCATTTCAGATTGTGTTTTTTCTGAGCCAAAGTAGCGACTAAGCCCCCCTCCAAATATACAACAATATTTTATCTTTCTTACCAGCATCTTTTGCTTTAGATTCAGCCTGTTCCTTCAGTCCCTGAAAGCTTCTTCCCGACATCGTGGCTTCTGACACCTGTTAAAAGTCCTCTGCTTTGATGAAATGAAGCACCTGGTGATGTATAGCACACTGTGATAGTGTCCTGACTTGTCCTGGTTTTTATACCTCTGCCTCAAGACCTGCTGATCGTTTTGGGGGTGATTGGTACAATGGGTGGAGTTCGAATGTGAGGAATGAGAACTGAAATTAGAGAAAAGTTGTTTATTTACCCTCCCCGATGAGAGGGTGTGCCCAGATAGAGACTTCTGCTTCATAGCACTGTCTTTGTTTGTTAATTTGTGGTTGTTTTGTTTTTTTTTTAAAATTCAAACTGCAATAAAACCTGTTCTACCATCACAGAGAGAGAAAAGCCGCTGAATTGAGCTTTATAAAGCATGCTGGAAAACTACTGAGGTGGTAGTGCCTGGGCATGGCCAATTTTTGTCCCCGCTGGGCTGACTTCCTTCTCTTTCCTTCCTGAGAAGAACCTCATGAGAACAGTAGCCAGCCCAAACTTGTCGTAGTTTTTAGCAGTTTTAATACTAATCCAATTTTCTTGTCAGGTGGGATACTGTTAGATGGAGAGGTATTTTTATAAGAAAATTCTAATCTGGTAATCTTTCCAGTTGGCTGCTCAAGTTGGATTGCAAATCTCATCATCACTGAAGGCCTTGCCTGGGTGAGGCAGGTAACCAGTGCCAGCACTAGCAGTTCTCAGGGGAAGGAAAAAAAAAAAAAAAAAAGCCAAATTATCAAACCCACCTTTTCCTAATGTGGCTTTGTGGTGCAGACTTTGTTAGCACAGAAATTATGCTTAAAATCGCTTCCTTTCCTAGCATCACCACATTAATAAAAGTTTCTGGCTTTAAACTCTGGCATTTCCCAGATTCCCACTAGCCTTTGGAATTTGTATTTCCTGCCACCAATCCCCAGTACAAAGGTGCTTTGTACAAGTAAACTATTGGCAGAGTTGGGAGCCAAATGGCTCTCTGGTTTTGAGGGGTTTGGGTTCCTCGCTGCCATTTTCCGGCGTACAAAGTGTCTCTGTTCAGATGGCCACACTCATACCCATATTTGTCTTCCTGAGTAAAGATTTGTGTTGGGAAATAGGCACGAGAACAAGATGCCATGGATAAACTAGTGTGGGCACTGACAGTTCTCATAAGTTGAGAACTTCATTAGTACCCAAGTGAGGAAGAGTTGCATAAAACAAGGTTCCGTGCATTCCTCTGCCGCTCCTGTTCCGCCCGTCATTTCAGACAGCTCCTCTCAACTTGTGCACCACTCCTTTGTTATTTCAAACAGCAATCCTCTTTCCCCCTCGATGGGTCAATTAGGATTTTAATTATATATGCTCATCAGGTATCTCTTTCAATTCCTTGATGATTTCTTTTTTGGAACGATTTTTGTACTTGGATTTGCAAAAATCCAGCGTTGTGGGGCTCTGGCATTTTTTTAACAAAACCACTAACGTGGACCCACTTATCTTTCTTATCCAAAGCTGAGAATGTAGCCACAGCAAAGCCATACCGAATGGGTGGATTTCAGCTGTTCTCAGCCCCCTCTGTCAGGTCGCTGCTGCCTCGAGTTCCTCTGTGTGGAGCGTTAGCGAAGGAAGGAAGAGGCTCTCTGGTATCCATCAGGCAGCTTGTCGCAGCTCGAGAGAGGACGTGCCCAGGCTCCAGCAGCAAACACCTTCCAGCTGCCCTCCCAGCTCTTTTCTAAACTGCTGCATTCTCAGTGCAAGGGCCTCACAGATGCTGGCTGGGGTGATCTGCCTGAAAGGGACAACAAGAGTGTAGGAGAACATTTACAACTGATGCATGTTTACATCAAGTGTTAAACGTGCACCGCGTTACAGCAATACTTCAAAGACACTAACCAGTTCAGGTAAATATTGCTCTCCAATTCTCCTCTGACACCTTCCTAGATTTCCCCAGCTCCAACTATTATTCTTCCAAATACAAATCTCAGCATTTCAGACTCAATATGGAGGTTTGATCGGTGTTGCTGCCTGCTTAATGTCCTGCCCAAAACATCAGGAAGCACAAATTTCTGAGTAAAACCTACACTACTGAGAGCATAGCAGCATGAACTCCTTATCTAAGGTAATCTTAGCATTAATATTATCCTGATTCCAAACAGAAAAAAAGGGAAAAGAAAGCAAATTACCCTTGCCTGGCAATCTGACATAGCATGATCATTATAATGCAGCCCAGAGCAGAGGGAAGAGGGACCTTTGGTATAGTAAGTACTTATTTGCATATGATGGGACAAACAGTCTGTGCATCAGGTGGCTTGCAGAGTTACAAAGCTGCAACAGAAAATTAATGGAACGTATTGCATCATATTTATTCACTCTGTGAGTTAGCATTACTTGCCTAAAAATAATGTTAAACCCTTTGAACTGATGTTGGATATAGATTAGAGTGCTCAGATACAAACAGGTTCATCGGGCACTGGAAATAGTGGGTAACTTTAAACCTGCAGTCCAAGTATCTGTGAGTTGAATCTAAGGCACCACAGGGAAATTAGATGTTGTTCTGGTTTCCTTTCACACATCTCCTATGGCATCTCTGAGCATCACCCTCTCACACATCAGTGACATGAACCCTTCTCTTTTACTACCTGATGAAGGTGAGAAGTAACTGATCAGAGCTAGAGCTTATGTTTTACACATGAAAATGGGCAAATGAGGTTAATTAATGAGAAGCGTTGACATTCATTTGGGTTTTCTTAAATTTTAATTTTACTAGGGTTGGGATTTACAGACAGGTATGGTTTCCATCAGCAAGGCAAATGCAACGACGTGTCAGGTTTGAGGTGTCAGGTCTGAAAGTTTTACACAGATCACTCCAGAAGTTAACCAAGTGTGCAGTGTTCAGCACCTGCAGCTGTGAGAGGAGACTGACATTACTGTGGAAGGGATGTGTGTTTATGTCAATGAAATGGAATTGTTTTGAGAAATAGAATGGTTTGCTCATAGAAAGATATAATTATTGTAAGTCATATGTTAGTCATTTAAAAGATCAAACTTAAAGTTGTTCCAATTAAGCTAAATTAGCCCTTCAGTGCAAATTCTGATATACAGTTCTGGGAGAAAAGTGGTCCAATTTATTCTTCCTTTAAACATCCTCCAGGAACCATTAGTCAGCTCTGCTTCAAAGCACAAGATCAACATAAGGGCAACTGGAGTTCTTGCACATGGAGTTCTTTACCTTCTGGTTTCTCAATCTTGAGGCAACATCCCAGTGAAGTGTCATGTTTCTACCTTCTTCTGGAGCACCTCAAACCATGTCAAATATGGGGATTGTTGTGGAGTCTGACGATACCCTGCAGCTTCAGGACTAGGAAAGACAAAAAAAAAATAACTGCCTGGTCTCTAACTTAGAAGGAGAAAAGTGAGAAAGGCTGGACTAACACTGTAAGATCTGTCATGGGACTGGGGAATTAAATAATTGGTCCTATCCCAGGAGTGGCTGGCTAGGAAAGCTGAGGATGTGAACTGGGATGTAAAGTCTGCAGAAGAACTGTGTATGTTTCTCTAGGCACACTGAGGGGAAGGAGCCCTGTGGTTCTGCCCTTCTGGCAAACAGCTGTACAGCCCACCCCACCTGGGCCCAGGGGCAGAGGAAAAGTGGAGAAGCAGAGCTGGCAAGCTTGCCTGGCTCCCATACTGGAATCCACAGGAAAAAAGCAGTGCCAAAGACTGACAGAGAAACACTGCACTGCCGCAAACTCATCTGGTTTGTCTGATATTCAGAAAGCTCAGTTTTAATCTGAGCTTTTTCTGATATGCTATTAACAGCATGGAGTATCTTCTTTTGATTGGGTAGGGTTTCGATGCATTTATGAAACACTGAAGCTGTGTTTCAATATAGAAAAGAAGTGTCAAAGAGGTGAGAATGTGTGATTTTATACAGAACAGTATTAAAAAAACAACCCTTCAGTTTTTAGTCGGGTCCCCTTTGAGTTCAGTTTTAGGACATGCATTATGCAGACTGAAACAGGACTTTCAGATGAAGTGAGGGTTTAAGTGTATTATTACCTGATTTGCATTTAAACTAGTGGAATGCTGTTTGGGATATTCTGTAGAGAGCCACTGCTTCCTCTTCTGCTTCCTGGACAGGCACCTTCGAAAACTCAGGCCCTGCGTGCCCTTCAGCCCTTGGCTAAAACATAACCGTGGTGGGGGGAGCTCTCACAGGCTATGTATGAACTCTATCAGAACAAATCACTTAATAAAGCTTAACCGCAGTTTTACATGGTAAGTAAGTTTTGCTGTTACAAGGGGGAAAAAAAAGTGTTTTTCAGCACTTTGTTGGTCACTTGTATGGCGAAGTTGATGCAACACTTGGCAGCAACTGTTCCTGGCTCGTTGGATCACCACAGAGGTTGGAGTGTGAGCACCCAGAGTCACGTCACTGGGGACAGACTGTGGCCCCCCCGTGCCTGGCACCAAGAGCTGTCTCGGCACAGTGGGATTAAATCAACAGCTTGTGTGAGAGTGCTATCACATGTACAAAGTCCACTTAAATAATTCACAGGGTGAGATGAGTAAAAGAAACTCTTCATTGCCTAGATCACGATCTGTCAGCAAAAAATTATTTAGCTAGTATCTGCCTTCCTCAGCTTTTATCTGGGGCAAGGGGATTCCCAGCACTTCCTCAGTGAAAGCACCTTCTCCTGTGGGATGTTTTCTGGTGCATCTCCTCCATCCTTCCACCTTTCACTGTCTTTCCATCGCCTCTCATTACACTTGGTGGAATACTCATTAAAAGCACAGACTTCTTTTCCATGCAGCCAACCAAACAGACATACAGCGAACTTTAGTTGAATAATTAATAGGTAATCTTTTGTCTTTTTTATCACAGACCCCTCTGCCTCAGAATAAACCAATGTTCACCTTTCTTTTACCTCTGACAAAGGTGGCTCAGACTGCTACATCTGCTCCCCCTGGCTGGGTGACAGCTGGTCTGGGGAAGGGAAGGAAATAGAGGCTCACTGAGCCATTGCATGGGCACAGCACTCCTCTGTTCCCACTCACTGCTGCAGGGTGCTCATGGGAGGAAACTGTATGTCCTGGTCTCTGTCTTCAAGACTTGTGATTGCCTGTGCAAGGTGCACAAACGCTCCTCTGGGCTCTGACTGCAACAGGACTGGACCAGGCCTGGGCAGGAGCTACAGCAGGGAAGTGCCTGTCCAGCCCAGGCACAGGGCAGCGCTCACACACTCCCAAACAGCTACAGAGCTCAGTGTGGCAGAGCAGTGTCCCAGCAATTATTGTTCTCTCCTGATTTAAGCCCTTGGAACCAGAGCTGAAGCCTGCTTGGGAGATGGGCATTTGGGGAGCAGCTTACTCCTCCTCTGAGATATAACCCAGCCCAGCTGCTACCCACTCCTGCCTCCCACACATGCTGTATCTGATGAAGGCACTCACCTCCTTTTTCCCCCCTGGCTCACACAACACTTTTTTTGTACCCCCATAAAGCAAAGCTTCGGAGCAAAGGGCTTTTCCTTTTTCTGTCTCTCTCTAGCAAGCATTAACAATAGACTCCAGCCTCCTGCTGCTGGGCATGAGTATCTCTTTAAGCCCTCTTACCTTGGCCTCAGTTTTAGTTATTCTGTTTAATTGGCAGATGTTTTGCAGGACATCAGAAAAGAGCATGCACATATCAGATGTAGTTTCCTTTGAGGGGCCCTGTTACCTCTGCTAGGGCTCTTCTGTTCCCTTTCAGTGCTGAGATCAAACACCCACTCGGATGGAAATCCTGTGTTCTCTGCAATGTAATGCCTTACACATATTAATGCCTGAGAAGGGCTGCTAGCACACTTGCTAGATTCTTCCATCCTACAGCAAGTCTCTCCTGCAGTGTCTTCCACAGCCATCATCATTATGCAAGCTTGATGAGGAGTAATGATCTGATTTTGAAACAGTTTAAATCCCAACAGTTTACACTGGCTTCCCCTGGATCCGTGGGTATTCTATCTGCAGGTAAATAAAAGAGCCCACTTTGAGACCCATACCTACTGACGTGCTTTAAACTCATCCTCATGATTTACAGCAATGAGCTTTGTAGCAACATTTTCCTGTTCTCTTCATCTGTCATGTGGAAGGTCTCTGCTGCTCTCACTCCGTAGCTTAACCTGCAGACTGTTGTAAACAATACCAGCCCTGTGTTTGTGGTGCACCAGTAAATTCTCCTTTGGCAGCTGCTCTCACACTCATGCATTTCACAGCCTCCCTGCCCCTGCCAGCAGTAATGCAGCTCTGATCTCACAGGTTGGCTGGTACCATCACATTCTGTAATCACCTTCTAGCAGTTTGTTGCATCCAGATGTCAGGACAGAGTTTTCAAGCTCTGTAGTAAACAAAATAAATTGAGCTCAATATCACTTTCACATTCCTTTAAAAAGCCTCCACTTGCCCAATATTCTCCCCCTCCCCCACTTTAAACACAAGTATTTAAATAGTGAAATATCTGTTTTTCGGCCCTGAAAGACTGGAAGTTGGCCTACCTACAGTATTGACTTCAGAAACACAATTTTTCACAGTCCTCCATCTTTTTAAGGCCCTTACAGTTTTGAGATCCTTGTATCTTGACACTGCACTTTTACAGGAAGAGTGCACCTGTTCAGAAGTGTCCCCATCTAAAACGTGCAAATAAAACCGACAAAACAAAAAACGTGTTCAAACACTTTTTTATTAGTTAAAAAAAAAAATATTTCCACAATACCTAGAGATCCCAAGTGCCAGTGCTGATGGACGAGAGACACAGACCAGTGAGCCCAACCAAAAGATGCAAAGCAAGTGGGTTGGGAAGGCAGGAGGAAGGTGGGGAAGGACACACCCCGGTACACACCTGCACTTTACTTACAGAGGAGTCTGGTTTACGTATATTGTACAACTGTTTTTGAGGCAAGTGAAGGACTACAAAGCTGAATGTAGTTAGTCTATGGACAGTGGGATTTTCCTGTTGTAGTGTCAGCTAATATTTCCACATATGCTCTTGGAATGGTCTCTTTTGAGCTGGGACTCCCTAACTTGATGGATCGCCTTCAGTTTCACCCTGTGAGAGAAGACAGGGAGGAAAACAGTAAAACATTTCCAGTGGAAAACATATATAAATAAAATTAGGAGAAAAATCAATGCCAATAGTCACCACACAAAAAAATTATAAACAGCTACAAAACAATAAGGACCATACATGATGCAGAAAATAAATGAAATATCCATTCATTCTGGAAACCAGACACACTCCCACTGTAACTCAGACCTTCAGGGAAAATGAGGGTGTGAGCTCACAGATGGTGGAAGTCGAGCTAATGTGGGGCCGGGCTGCCACCAGCAGGAGTGTCCTGCTTTCTGCTGCTGGGTCTGCTCCTGCAGCCTGACATGAGCACTGGTGCAGCCAAAGAGTCAGTCAGATCAGAGGGGCTCTTTTCGGGGACTGGCAGCAGGGGTGATGGCTGGCAGAGAGCGGTAGGTGGAAGCTGAGACCACAAAAAATAGTCTGAGCTTTGGAAAAGCTGAAAAACGTGGGGTTTGGGTGCATGCAGTACTTGTGGAGTGGGCAGACAAAGGCCTTAGGACTGAAATCATAAAGGAAATACCATGCGAGAAGCATTTGCCCCTTTGAAGCATCCTTGATGGACAATAAGTTATGCTTGTTCAAGAGCTGAAAGTGGCCCAAAGACCGACATTTGACCCAGGGCTTCAAAAGGACATTGCAGGCAGAACAGATCAAAACTTAAAAGAACTTATTTAAATGTAGAAAAATCTACAGAAAAATCTAACTTTTTATCTAAAGCTCTTCTAAATCACAGCTGCAACCAGGAAAAAGCTCTTTCATGTCATGACAAAACCAAACGAAAGCACTAACTATTATATGTGCATCCAAAAAATCAACTCAAATCAAGCAGCAGTTTACACTCTGTTCAGTCTGTCACTCATAGAAAATTGTTGGTCCCCCCCCCCCAAAAAAAAAGGAAGTGGCAAAAGCGAGAACTGATGAGCTCAGATTTTCATCAAATAACTCAGCAAGGTGGGAATACTGATGGGAACCTGACACGGCAGATCCATAACCACAGGATGCAAAGGGGTATTCTCTGGTGGGGGGAAGCAGTACCCCAGAAAGAGCCCGTGTGTGGCCCCGAGACCCCGTGGGCAGGCAGGGCCCTGGCACCCCCCTTACCTCTGCACCGCCTGTGCCCGGCGCCGGGGCCCCCTCTCCGGCCACCCGGGGCTGCTCCGGAGGCTGTGGCGCTGCCAGGTCCTCCTGCCAAGTCACAAGCAAGATGTTTGTCCTTGCTGCCACATGCAGAGTCATCGCCCTAATCTTAGACAGGCCCTTCAAGCAGACTGCGCGACAGTAACTGAGCGTTACGCACCCAAATAAAACACTGGCTTTAATATTGATTGGGATCCACTTTTGTTGTGCAGCTTGTTGGAGCAGATATCTATGAAAAAGCAATTCATTCTCCTACCACCTGGTTTAGGGTCTTTTTCATACAGAAAATCAGTTCTTTTTCTGTCACTGAGACCGGAGTTTTGACTCTTTCTGTGCGAAGAAACTTGGGCGGAACAAATAAATTTACCTACAGTAAGACTTCGCCAAACCTTTCCCCACATTATCTTACTTACCCATAGCACTTATTGCATAGACCAAAACTAACTTAAGATACAGCAGTACTGTGGTGGTGTTAATGTCATGCTTCAGATAAAGTGTCATTATCAAGGGATTTGTGTTTGAGTCCAAGTATTTACATAGGCATTTTTGCATATATTACATAAAGGGAAAGTCAGTTTTGCATGCAGGGCAGATTTATCATTTGAATTTTAACATTTTGAAGCACAGGGCTACCCCCTTCCCTGGTGCTGCTGTTGATGCAGTACAAATCAAATGCCCCTGCCAAACCTCCAGTAAACAGAACGTCATGCTCTGTGTGTCTGGGGAACTCCACTCTTAATTTTGACACGTGTCCTTATTTTCCAGTTCAGTCACAACTGTTCTCATCATTAGGAGAGCACTCCTGCTGCTTTTGGGAGTGAATTATGGAAGAAGATGTGATATGAAATAAAAAGGGAAAAATAGACAGAGTTACATAGATATAAGGTAGAGCCCATGAAAATTTAAGCTGGAAATTGGATGTCAGGTCCATTTGTGGCAGGAAGATGGAAGCACTGCAACCCACTTGTCCTATCTATGGGCTTCCTGCTCTCCATGCAAGTTACCATGAGATCAATCCACCAAAACCAGAAAACAGCCAAAATATGAGCTGCAGTACTGATGTCTGTCACAGCTGCAGACATTCCCTTCATCTCCCTGCTGAGACTAGAGTTAATTAGTTTGTTTATGGAGAGCACCATGCACTGGGCTGTCTCCAGATGAGAAGCACAGTGAGATTACCCTTTCCTAAGGGCTGTGCCCTTAATTTGCACTGCATTGTTGGCCTGAGATGTTTTAAGTAAGCCCAGGTAAGTTAATGACATCAAACTGTGCACATGATGGAAGCCAGGCTCTCCCAGCACAGCAGGGACTGTGGCTGTTGTGGAGAGGCCACTGCTCCGATGGAGCCACTCAGCACAGCCTTTCAGAGATGCAACTCCCCTGCAGTCAGCAAAGAGCTCAGTACTCTGAATATGCAGGCTCATCCAGCCTCAGGATACAGCCTGTATAAAAAGGACTACGCCTTATAACTCAACAGCACACGTTAGGCCAAAGCAGGGAAATAGCCTCAAATGGTATTCTGAAGCTTTACAAGTAGGTTTTTTGACTGTGAGGTGGAAAGGAAAGAAATCTGCAGAGCAACCCACTGACAGCAGCTGCAACAGCAGGTGTCTCGTAGGTGTTCTGCAGGTGGAGTTACCAGCTGCGGTGTGAAATCATGAAGGCCAATCAAAGGCGACTGCCTAAGGTGGTGAGCTGCGCTGGGGAAACGGGAGAACAGCTCACAGGAACACAAGGAAAAGTGCAGTGCACTCCGTCTTTCTACAGGGTATGACCACTCACTGTTCCTGTGGGCAGGGAGCTCAGCTGTGGTAGATGTGGAAAGAGTCATGGGAAGGGGATACCTTTCTCAGCACCACCCTCAGGACACTGCATCCAAGAGCAACGGATGGGCTGAAGAATCCTCGTTCAGCTATTGTGTGCTGCTTGTTATACCCCTTAAATCGTGCTCTCCTTGCCAAGACTCTGCTCCAGAAGGATAAAAATCAACTGTCTATTTTTAGAAAGGGAAACAAGCATGCTTCTGGATAGTATTTCTAAACTTTGGTGGAGGAACCAGCACAATTGCAGGATGAAGAGGTGTCAGGCCGTGTTAGGGATGTCACCTCACAGCCTTTTTCTCACGCGCTTCCCACCCTGCCCAGAATAGCGATCCCCAGATGAGGAAGGACTGCATTCTTCAGCTGGGTGGTAGCTGGCTGGGGATTGCAGGGACTGCTCAGGGAAACAGAGGAGGACCATGCGATGGAAGGGTCTTCACTTTGGACAAAGAGCCAGAGATCCCCAGGAACGAGCTCCAGCAATAACACTGACCCACAGCACAGCGCTGGGCAAGAGAGCAAGGGTGAAAATCCAGCTTCTCTGGGGGACACCAAGAGTTTTACCATCCCTTTCACTGCTCATCTGCTCATCAAAAGGGATAAGATTTTCTGAGGGAAAGGCATGTTGAAACCATGAAGCAATTAGTAATGGTCCATCCACCTGCTCTTAAAGGGAAAGAAGATTTCGTCTCCTCAAAAGTTATGCCAGGCCTTAGAATAAATATTTTAAATGAAAAAAAAAAAATCAGTTTGCTATGGGCTGTTTTCTTCTATTTTTGGGGGAGAAGTTGAATCTTTTTTTTGCTAGTGAAGAGAGAAAAATTAAGGACTTATAGTTAAGGGAGTATTTATAGTTAAGGTTATAATAGTTAAATGAAACACAAGACCTTAGAATTTCTTACAGGAATATCACACAATTTTTAAAATATTATAAGAATATAAAAATATATTCCTATATAAAATGTATACACTATAGAAGATTTATATATATAAAAAACAATATTTCATTAAGGTTATGAAACATAAGTACATGTTCAGCTGTCACTAATGAAAAACTCAACAAATTAGGATATGGTATTTATAAAAATATTCCTGTGTAATGTTAAGAGAGCTTAAATAGACTATACTACAGGCTCCTGAGTTCAGATATTTTAATATTTTTTTAAACTGATTTGAAAACCCAGAAATAGTGAAAAATAATTAATTATAATTTCATTTCTCAGATTTCTTTTTTTCCCCAGGTTCTATGAAATTCCCTTTTTCAGCGTAGCAATTGAGTTGTATGTTCCAAGTCCATATGTGAAATGGAATTTACATTTTTATCTATATTATGCTATAAGCCAGTGGGTCTTTTTTGCTGTTCCCAAAAATTTGGACAAAAACAACGCTATTACTATTATTTTCCTTATATAACCTCCAATATTGGATGCTGGAATATGACTCATTGAATTCTCAAAAAAATTCAGTGACGAGCAAGATTTCATTATTATTATTATTATTATTATTATTATTATTATTATTATTATTATTATTATTATTATTATTATTATGCTGTAAAGCCAGAGAGGTTTGCTGGCAGCCCCATCTGCTACAAATTTACCAGCCCTCAATGGGAGATCAATTGCATAAGGCAGAGAGGTTCAGCCTCCTGTGGTGCTCCTGACCTTGGGCGTTGGAGCAAACACAGTGGTTCTTGGCAGTCTCCCCACACCACTCCCTCGTAAACCCTCAGGCAACCTGACAGGTCCTATGGACAGGCTGTGCTGTGCAGGTTTCAGGCTGAATGTGCTTGGAGTGATGCTGACAGCTCCAAGAGATCAACCCGTGACTAGAGTGGACCCACCAAGAGGACAGACAGACAGACGGGCACACGGGAGTCCTGTCTTACCCTGCAAATCCAGACGGACTCTTGGGGTGGCTTTGTTTTCATCCAGCTCACACAGCCAGACTCTCTGACACTTTCCTGGGACTGCTTATAGAAATAATGCACATTTAACCATGTATCCTACAGGATTGCTGAGGCACAGCCTTGAGCCATGAGGCAGACACAAGGTCTTGTAGACTTTAGGGTTCACCAGTGCCATTAACTCAGCTATTTTTCAAGGGAAGATGTATGCCTGGATGCATTAATGAGAACCGAGAAGGAAGGACAGAAAAAGTGCCTGTAGGTAGAATAGCCTGTTCCACACTCCTTTTGCAGTCTCCCCTGCTCCATGAGATGTGGACAGACACCACTGCGATGCATCACTGCATCAACCAAGGACAGAGAAGCTTGAATGTCAAGGGGAAGAGTTTCAACTATTTATTCTACTTAGTTGTAAGGTAGTTTAGCTGCTGATTTCCCTGCTCCTCCTGCTCAGCAGCTCTGCCCTCGCTGGCCTCTCCAAATGCCCTTGGTTGCTCTCTCCTAGTGGCACTTGCCCTGCCCAAACTAACTTGAACAGGGAGGTCACTCAGTCTCTGCTTCTAATTCCTTCGGTGTGAGTGCCTGGGCCTCGGTGGCGTTGCAGGGTGTGAGTGAACAGAACCAAGGCCATGAGTGTTCACATCCGAAACGTGCAGCTGTTACGAGAGCGACGAGCCCCGGTGTGGGTGCGGCTCACGCGCACCGGATCAGGTGCCCAGGGACACGCCGTGATCCAGAGAGCACACCCAGAGGATGAACATAACTGACAACTGCGCCGGTAATTAATGGAGCGAAATAAAAGAAGGATCAAACCCAATTCAAAGTGACAGTCATGAGCTGACAAGTAAATCATAAAAACTGACGAGACAAAAAGATCTAAGGAGAAGATCTAGGTGGAGGGTGTAGGGAAGCATCATGCTGGGGAAATTGTTCCACTCCCTGAGGGACATTTTGTGAGTGTGTGTACGCACATGCCCTCGTTCCCAGCCACGTGGTGTCTGCATTGCAGCAAGCTCTGTGCTGCGTCATGCAGACGAAGAATTAATCCTCTTCTAAGACAGGGATATGTAGTGGGTGGTTATCTCACTGGAATCTCTAATGTCCACCCCAGGGATGGGGATGGGTGCAGAGCCACAGACAGAACAGATTACTGATGGGTTTCATTCCCATGTGGATCAGAAATATTGCAGTCAGTTTATAATCTCTTAATTTACATATTTTTTAGTTAATACTTAAAAACTCCCCCAAATCATTCAGTACTTTCCTGCACTCAGTGAGCAGTGGCCAGGTCAGTGCCAAAGCCCTATCAGGTGATGCCAACACCACCCAGGGTTGTTCTCATCTGGTACCTGGCACCCCTCCATAGGCGTAGGGTTACTCCCGCCTCATTTCCTTCTGCATGGCTCTGAGTGCTCCCGCCAAGGACAGCAAGGAGCAGCAGATTGCCAACTGCCCCATGGGTGTCCACATTTCAATGCGTCCACATTTCAGTGCCTGCCATGATCCTACAGAGGGCTGAATTCTTTCCCGTGACCCAGCTCACCATGTGACACACCCACAGAACTGAACCAACCCATGGCTGCTGTCATGAGCAAAACTTAACTCAGAATCCTTCGAGTTCCCCTCTCCCGCCCACCATGCCAGCTGTCAAACAGGCAGATTAAATGTCAACGAGCTCTCTGTAATTGATATTAATACTGGGAAAGCTCAGCTGGGGACATGCCTCCTAGGCCACTTGGCTCTCCAGACCCGAGTCACCCTCCTGCACTGCTCGGTGCCAGGCACTCCCACAGATCCCTGGTGCTCTGAACAACCCCTCTGTAAAGGCAGCAGGGAACAGCACTGGAAGCAGCTGAAAACCGAATTAAGGCATTAGCAACTGCTCTGTGCAATTAGAAAGGAGGAGGACAGGATGGAACACAAAGAAGTCTCAGAACTGGATTTAACAGCTCCCTCAAACTTCAAGGGCTGAAAGGCTTGTGTAGGACCCCAGGACTGCAAGATGATAATAGTAGGTATTCACTGTTTAAACATCTAAAAGCTTTAACTTATCACTCTTACTGTATCTTCAGTGGGTCTCCCACAGGCATTATAGTGCCCGGTGCTGCTCTTGACAGGCTCTGGATGTCTCCATTAGCAAACTGTGCAGCACAAGAAGAGCAGACGAGGAGAAAAAGCAGCTGGTGCTGAGAGCCCAGCACAGTCCCTTTATATACCCTTTCAGGGCCCTCCCTCAGGAGCAGCTCTGGCTCCAAGGCAATTAACCATTAGCAGTTGGGAGGCACTCGGTGTGCTCACGGAGCTCAATCTTCCATGTCTAGCTTGATGCTAAAGTATGGTGAGTGAGCATGAATAAAAGGTTTGCACTCCTAAGCTGAGCTAAACCAGTAGAATAGATGACCCCTCTTTCACAGAAACAAATATTTTTTTCCTGAATTCCTTTCTCCTTTGACTTTGTCTTGTTTTTCTCCTCCTGTTTTCATTCTGCTGCCCATCTCTGCTGTTTGGCATGACACCATGGTGCTGTGTCCAAAGCAGTTTCCTGGTTCCACTTAGTCTGCCCTTTGGCATGTGACACACCCTAATTTTTTATTTCTTGATCGATCTCCATTTTAACTCTCAGCAGTCAGACATCAAGGGAAGATGCCAGAATGACAGTTCAAACGCTTAATGCTTTAACCCTCCAAAAACTCTGCTTATTGCCTGCAGTCTGCATAAACCAGAACCTCTACTAGGGTGAAGGAATCATTGATTTTCTGAAGGACTGCCTTCACAAGGGTGGAAACAAGTTACATTCACTGGTTTAAACTCTGAAATTAGCTGTAAATTGTAGTTGTCAGTCTTTGAGGTAGGGCTCTCACTTAGGAGGAAAGGGGAACAGGATTGCTGCTGCTCAGTCCTGGCCAGAGGGGAGACAGTCCAATATCTGCAGGATGGATTCCTACTGTCAGCAAATTCCTCACTCTCCTGGGTCAATCACCCTGTACTAGGTCAGCCAAAAGGTTGGAGGGGGTGTTATTGCCCCATGGAATTAGGAATCACTGTTTGCTCCTACAGCCTAACTCCTATTCCCTGTGGGAATAGAGATTAATCTTATCCCAAGGGCTTAGCAGAACTCCTGTATCTGCCCTTTTCACATGCTTTCAGGAGGACATTTGGCGTCACTGGTAGCTGCTGTTCCCTTCTTTTGTTAGGATGTTCTCCCAGGATTTATATGCTGTGTAGAAGTTTTGTTTCACATCACAATGTGTTTACGTGCAGGTCAGGAAATTAATCAGCCGACTATCTGAACAATTAAAACAATTTTGGCCAGCCTGGCTTTGTTTTGATTCCAGGTTTGGGTTTGTTGTGACTCATCCAGCTCATGTGGCTATCAACGGCAGTGATCACAGCTCTCTGAACAGGGGAAAGAGCTGGGCTCACCCAAGAGCTGCCAAGTATTAACCTCATGTGCTGTACAAATAGTTGCTGTTTGCTACCCCCCGGGGAAAGCATCTTCTCTAATGATCAACACTGCCTTCATCTAGGGAACTGTTCTGCTCCTTCACAGGCCCCTTAATCTCCTCACTCAAAGCAGTCCAGTTTGCCAAATTAGGCAGGAGGACAGAAGATGCCTTGTCTGAATTTGGCTGAATCTGTGTGCACAATTTGAATCACATGGCCTTTATCAATAAGTGCTTGGATGTTGTCAAAACCATCAGGAAGCAGAGCAGCAGGGTCAGGCTCTCTGCTGTGACCGAGCCGTGCCTGAATTGCTGCTGCCCTCTGCTGCCTCTGGAGCTGCCGGGGCCGAGCCTGCATATCCCACCAGCACAGCACAGGAGCGAGGGCAAGTGCTGAGCTCCAGTGCCTTCCCACCCTGCACATCCCAGAGCTCTGACTCCATCCAGGTGCTCACTGCAGCCCAGCTGCAGTTCTGCTCAAGTCCCTGGGGAAAATGCTTTTCTACATTCGTAAGAAAATGAAAGGCCAGACTCTTGCCAGCAGTGCCCACTGATAGGACAAGAGGCAATGGGCACAAATTGATTAAAGTGTCCACCTGAACAGAAGAAAACACTTCTCTCTCTTCCTGTGAGGGTGGTCAAACACTGGCACTGGTTGTCCAGGGATACCGGGGAGTCTCTACCTGTGGAGATATTCAAAACTCAGCTGGACACAGTCCTCTCTCACTGGTCCCAAGGAGGTTGGACTAGATGATCTCAAGTAGTCCCTTCCAAACTAAATGATTCTGTGACTATATTATGCATTATAGGATAATATGAAGTGTTATACCAAGCAGATAATGCTGATAACCATTCATTAAATAAGTAAAACCATCAACTGTAAATGTTTGAAGGTATTTCAAGTGTAATCCAAAGGTGACTCTTCTGTCCTGCACACCACCGAAGAAACAAACATACCTTTTTTACAACTCCTGTAGTGGCCACGATGGTCTCTGCTCCTTCTACAGTCTTGTTTGCCACTGTATTCACGCTGGCTACTACAGCCTCTCCCACCACATTGGCCTGCTCCTTGGTCTTCTCAGCAACTGGGGTTTCAACAAAAGCAGAAAGTCAGTGAGCTAGACACTGCCAAAAGACTGCCAAATTCCCTGGAACAATAACATGAATGCACTGAGGTAAAAGAAGAAATTGGCCCTTGTACAGTCCTTGTTTGGATTTTTTTTTTAGATGAGATCACGTCTGAATTTACATCATGGACGTGAGGGTTTTTGTCTGACTCAAAATGCTCTTCAGAGAGCAGCACTGCAGCCTGTCAGTCATTGTGGGCAACTGCAGAATGAAAAATTTACCGTCAGAATGAAAAATTCACTGTCAAATACTAAGAGACAAAGTGCGTTTGAGGTATTTTGCATTGTTGACTGTGCATGACCTCTGCCTGGGTAACTTCTGTTTGATTTAATACTCCTGGGTAGAAAAAAGTAATTATTATTAAATTCTCCAGGGAAAGGATCCATTTATCTCCCTTCAAGGCAGTTCATATGGCTGCTCTGCCTTGGAGTTTCGGTCCTAGAAGGACCCTGATTCTGTGCCTGACACGAGTCTCCCAAAGACCACAGTTTTGGCCCAACAGGAACTCTGCATGCTGGGCATGCACTTGACACTGTGAAATGTCTAAATTGCCGTGAATCATCCCAGTCTGCCAAGTAACCTTTGTTAGATTTTTTTGACCTGTTCTATAATGATTAAATATTTTCTCCCATCTGTGTCCACTGCAAATGCCAGACCCTGAACCATCGCTCCTGGCAAGCATCCTCCATTCATCATCTGGAAGGTCACACGTCAGCGGTGCTGCCAACAGACCTCCCATCTGGCAAACCATCACAGATTCCCACATCTCTCTCAGGGCTGTGCTCTTACCTGAGGTCACACTTTGCACCACGCCTTCCTTGGTTTTGGTGCCTGCGAAAGGAAACACAGTCCATCAGTGCTACCTGGCTAAGAAACCAGGTTTCTGGACACATACGGCTTTTTGGTCTTATCAAGTGCAGTAGGGAGCTACAGTGCTGCTGGCACCTCCTGCTCAGACACAAGCCATTTGTAGAGCCAGAAAAAGAGACCAGCTTCCCTCCCCAATAAAGTCAGTAAGTACCTTCGTGCTGAGAGTTGGAGAACTTCAATAACAAATTATCTGGAGATGCCTAGACCTGGAAAATCTTTACTGTATCATCCTGGAGTATGAAAAATTGTTCCCTGGAATATTTCCAAAATTAAAAGAACAGTTAAATAGTGGTAAATCAATATTAAGCTAACTGTAAAAATGACTGTGTATGAAGTCACTTGGTAAAATATCACCTACTTCAGTCTCCCAAGACAAGGAGTCACATCTGTGACTCTCTCCTGCCTTTCAGCAGAAAGTCAGTTAAAATCTCATTCTATTTTCTCAAAGACTTGAGAACCTTAAAGCTGAATTTACAGAACTGCCCACCTACTACACACCTACTAACTAGATCCCCATTTCAGTGCCTCAGCCTAGGCTGTAAGTGCCTGCTCACAGCAGTACACAGAATGCAGATGGTTTTATCTCAGATTATGCAAGTACACCATATGTATACTTACATTGTAATTTATCTCGCTGTTCTCAAGGCAGAAAAGCTAACAGGATGTGAAGGCATTCAGTTTGCATCACAAATAGCCCTAAGGAATAATTAATCTCTGTGATTTTCCTCCACGCTTCAAGTGACCAGCTATATATCCCTTCTACCTTTATACTGCAGCAGACAAGCTAAATCATATGGTAGATGGGCAGCCCCCACAGTAACTTGGTGCTTTATACATTGGAAAAATAAAGGATTGAATTTATCTCTGTTACAATTTAAAAAAACACATACCAAAACATTCCACTTGTCCCACCTTACCGTATTTTGTAAATTATCTGCACCTATACAGGCTTTCTTCAACTTTCCCATACTGATACAACAGAAGGATTTCTATGGCCAACCATCAAAATGACAAAAATAGAGAACCAGGCAGGTCTTTGACTCCATGGTAGTGGAGCATCCATGGGTGTGGTGGGAGAAAACAGCTACAAATCACATCTCCTTCTCATTAACAACCCTAAAAGCAAAACAGGTGCAGTGCCCTGATAACAACAGATCCAGCCCAGCTCTGTTCTGCCTGACGCATGTTACATATTATTGAATGTTATTCTCGATTGTTGATTTATTTTGGTGATGGCAATTGTTGCCTGGAGCAGAACAAAACTGTTCTACTATAATATGCTCTCAACATTTCACTCCACCCTCCTGAACTGTGTTGAAACTGAAGAGATGAAATCTTTGTACTTTATTATACTTGTTACTGCTGTAAACTGCAGTTCCCAGTGGTGCATGTGATGCATGTGCATTGCCGTGAGCTGGATTTAATAACGATACCTGTGATACACAAACACGTGCAGGAGCACAGCAGTGAACAGAGCAGGTGCAAATCTCAAGCCACGAATGTGAGCTCCTGAGTGGGCCAAACACACGCACTTCAATTCAGACACCATCCTGCTTTGGTTTCCCTCCCAGTGCTTCTCCTATGAAACACTTCCTCAGTACTCATCCGACATACAAGACTGTCTCATGTTAGACACAGATGTTCAAGCTTAGCTCTTCTTTGTTGTTTTTTGGTCAAAGAACAGTTGATAGGAAAGCAAAGTAGCTGTTTCAGTTTTGCAGTAAACACACTTCGTGAGACTTCTGTCTTCTATATATTTTTTACCAGACTTTTAAGGTGACTATCTGGGCTCAGTTCTTTTACAGGGGGAGGGGAGTGGGTGGGGGGCTATATTTGCTGATCAGAAATAATTCCAGAAAGGAGGGATGCAGACAGAAGAAAAACATCCGAACCCGTTTTGCCACGGAAGCAATGTCACTTGGGAAGAGTCCCTGCTGCAGCCCGGGGAGCGCTCGCCTCCCGCTCCCGCTCCCGGCCCAGCCACGCCCGATGACTCAGGCTCCCATCCATTATGCACCGCATAAAACCTGACCTTCCGGCGCACGCTCCTGCCAGCACCCCGCATCTGTTGAATCAGAAAGCAATCACCTGATGCTCAATCTCATTTCACTCATTAGTCCCTGCCTGCAGCTTCTGTACACAGAATTAAAAGTTCACGCATCCTGCCTCTTCTGAGTGCTGTGAGTCATCTGTAAGAGCTTTGGCATGTTAAGGGTAGGACTGAGGTGGTGGAGCGCTGTGCAGTGGGAGAAGGTTTAGAGTGGAAAGGGATATTATGATGGGCATTAAGTCCTGCAGGAGTCACTTGGTTTAAGTAGAGCTTGGTGCGTTGGGGCTTTCTGCGACACACACGGTCGAACGTCATTCTGGAAAACTAGAAATGCATTCTTTGTTAAAGCTTACTGAATTATAGCATTAAACAGTACTAATGACCTTATACTCAATACTCTGATGCAGCTTTGCATTAAATTAATTAATTAACTTCAGCATCATTTATCCCCCTTTTTAAACCAAACAAAAAAAAGAACCAGCTGCTGGATCCATACTAACTGTGCAGGGATCCCCGGCCACTTTGGTGTACCCAGAGGCTGTTACAAGTTGGAGAGCAGACTGTGATTTTGCTAAGTGCAAAGGTGACCCACAGTAAAGGATTGCTCCCTCTTTTCATGCCCCCTCTTCCCTACCCTGCTTGTTCAGGAAGCCACGTGGCAGGGCAGGAGCACCCCACGCCCTGACTGCCCTGGCAATGGCAGCACCTGGGGCCCACCCGGCTCTGATCCGCATTGCAGTGCCAGCACGGGAGGGAGGCATCTCCTCTCTGCCATGGCTCCTGGAACCTGCTTGGACCAGAGGGGACCACAGTGCCCCAATGATACTGTTTGCTCCAGGCAGGTGCCTCTGAACGAGCATTATTTTCTTCTCCTTGTCAGCAGCAAGTGACTCACTAGACGTGGGGGTTGTGCCCAGACACCTGGAATCCTCCTTGGAGAGTTGACAGTGAGTTAGCACAAACCTGAATAAAAGTCAGGGAACCACTTGATCCATCCTAGGCTATGGGGATTTTCCTCCCTTCCCTGATGTTCTGAAAAGACCCTCAAGGTTTGATGCAGTACTGTTTTCTCCTAGCATCCAAAAATTCAAGTTTTGTCACCTAATGCTCTAGATGAAGCTGCTGGGATAGGGCTCTGCAATGGAAGGAGCAGGGAAAGAACAGTTCAGGTCTGAGATTTACCCTTCACATGGCACAGAGTAAAAAATAGCAGCGTGAACAACATAATAATCATTCCAGTTTTAGCAGAGGTACCATGCCTCCATCTTCCCTGGTAGTTGAAAAAACTAATTTTCTGAGCTAATCAGCATCTGGCCTTGACTTTTCCTGCCTGTGAAACACTGAATTTTCCCCAAAGGGCTGAGCTTCCCCTAGCATGCAACAGGAACTGAATCAGCCCAAGGCAAAGCCCTGTGCAGTGCATGACAGGGCAGGAACCCGCAGTACACCACCAAACCAAACCAAACCAATAAAAGGAAAAAGCAGTTAATCTTCACCTTGATCCTTATCTGATCCTCATTCAGAGATTAGGGTTTTAAGGCCTTTTAGTTTTAGGTTTGTAGAAAACTTTATTGAGAGGTCAGAATCTCATAAAGAGACTCTTTACCTGAAAAGCAGGTCACAGTATGGAGGTGTACAATGTGAGGAATTATGTATAAAACCTCTGAATAACCCCGACACGACTCAAATCTGGATGAAGCCACTAATATTAAGA